>NC_142934.1:73781990-74031990 GCF_046866305.1 Octopus bimaculoides | reverse complement strand
GGGTCACTAAACAACTTGCAAAACAAAGATCCTTTGAGACGTGGGGCATTGGTGGAAGTGGCCTTGTGTCAGGTGATGAGAGGTTAGAGTGTGAGAGAGGGACAGAAACAGGTATCTTGCAGCAGAGGAGATACAATAGTTACCCAGTCAGAGGGAGAGAGCAAGCAAAAGAGAGAGAGAGGGGGAGATAGAGAGAGAGACAGATCAAGAATGAGAGAGAGTCGATGAAAGTGAGAGTGTGAGAGTGCAAGAGAAAGAAGGGTGAGAGAGAGAGAGAGAGCAAGAGAGGGATGATGAAGTGCCAGGACATACCCTCAAAGTATGGGGAACAGAATATAGATGGGATGGTAGAGTATTGCTAAGGGTGCATGAGTAGGAAATAGGGACTTCACATGAATGCAAAGAGCTGGTTGAGGGGCAGTGGTGCAGTGACTGGTAAAACATGGGTATATAGAGGAGGTGGGGGACAACAGGGTAGCAATGGTACAGGGACAGGCTTGTGAGGACAGGATTAAGCAGTGTGAGATAAGCATAAACATAGTGCGTGAAAAATAGGAAATGTGAGGAAGAGAAGAGAAGGCCTGGAGTTCTGGAAGAGAAGAGGAAATCTGAGTTCTGGAAGAGAAGAGGAAATATGAATTCTGGAAGTGCTGTCTGTTTCACACACATGTAACAAATATTTATGTGTGTGTGTGTGTATATATATATATATGTTGTTGGCACTCTGTCACTTACGACATCGAGGGTTCCAGTTGATCCGATCAATGGAACAGCCTGCTCGTGAAATTAACATGCAAGTGGCTGAGCACTCCACAGACACGTGTACCCCTTAACGTAGTTCTCAGGGATATTCAACGTGACACAGTGTGACAAGGCTGACCCTTTGAATTACAGGTACAACAGAAACTGGAAGTAAGAGTGAGAGAAAGTTGTGGTGGAAGAGTACAGCAGCGTTCGCCACCATCCCCTGCCGGAGCTGCATGCAGCTTTAGGTGTTTTCGCTCAATAAACACTCACAACGCCCGGTCTGGGAATTCGAACCGTGATCCTATGACCGCGAGCCTGCTGCCCTAACCACTGGGCCATTTCGCCTCCATACATATATATATATATATATAACACTCACAATCCCACACACACACGCACATCCACACACATACACACACACGCACACATCCACATCCACATACACACGCACACTCACCTCTCACCAACACAACACACTCACACAGACACGCATACAATCACACACACATGGGCATAAACAACACACGCACATACAGAAGCAAATGCATGCACACACACGTACACAGTAACGCACATATACACAACATACACATACACACAAACACACACACACGCACAAAAACATACACATACACACACGTGCACGTACAAAATACACACACATGCACACGTACCCAACTCCTACAACCCCACACAAACACACATACTCAAAAACTGCCTGCTGACCTTCCACTGACCATTGTCCATAAGCACCCACTAACTATTCCTGCTACTAATTCCTTCCACTATGTCACACACAGACACACAGACAAACACACACATACACACTAACAGATAAACCACCAAACCACGCACACACACACACACACACGTTCTGTTATTACACACACACTTGCAGACTCTTGCGCACGCACAGATATTCACCTCCCTTTTTCACTCTCCTGTCTTAGAAAGAACTTTTCCTCCACCACTTCCTCTTCCGGTCCTTCCACAATGTAACCTCGTGGGCATCGGTGCCGATTTTCTCTTCCTCCGTTTTTCCATTCTTTGAACTTTCCGTGTTTCGGACGAAGGGCTCCGCCCGAAACGTCATACTCTCTCTCTTTCCTTTCCCGAGCGTCCAATAACACTATCCGTATCACGTCCTCACTTTTTTGTTATTGTTTTTGTGTTTTTTTGAACTTATATATATATATATATATATATATATATATAAACACCGTTCAATTTTTTTTCTCCGTGTTTTTCTCCTTGTTTTCTCCATATTCTTTCTGTTGAAGAGCATAACTCGAAAACGTTAAAGACTTTCTGTATTCCCTAGCGTCAAACTAATACATCCTTTTATTGTTTACACCACCTGTCCTCGTCTGTTGTTGTTTTTTTTCGTACATTCTCCCATATATATATATATATATATATACACACATATGTGTGGATATGTGTATGCGTATGAGTACGTACATGCACATATATGTTTGTGTGTGTATGTACATGTACATATACATGTTTGTGTGAGTGTGTACGTATGTAGACGTTATGAATGCAGGAGGTTTTATGTCAATGTATTGAGAGAATATGGTTTTTACCATAACAATCATAACTGGCAAGGTGAATGGCAGACGTAAAAGAGGCAGACTATCTACTTCTTGGCTGAAAGACATCGCAGCCACAGGAATGTCTTTATTCTCAGCTGTCCATGGGGTAGAGGACAGGAGAAGGTGGCAAGACATTGTGATGACTACAGCATCGCATAGTAAGACACCTGACTAGAAGAAGATTTTTGTATCTTTTATATATATATATTTTTTTTTTTCCTACCTCTTAGAGTAACTTCCCTTTTATTCAATGGTTTTTTTTCATAGCGTCTATTGCCATTAATAGCCGATGAGAATGCATCATAGCTTTTAGCTCCAGCATTTGAAACTCCGAGTACTATTATGACAGCTTACTGATTGTCCGAACTATACATATATAAATAATCTCCTATTTACCTAATATCGAGGTCTCATTCTTTTGTTGTCACTTTTATTATTATTATTATTATTATTATTATTATTATTATTATTATTATTATTATTATTATTATTATTATTATTTATATATATATATATATATATATATATATATATATATATAGGATCATCCCATAAATAATGTGGGTTTTTCTATACTTCTTTTATTGTTCAAAATTAAGATAAACAAAGTTCTTTTTAAATCTAAAATATACTCTCCTTCATTTTCTACAATGCTCTTCCATCTATCTGGTAGTCTTGCAAGGCTCCTCCTCCAAAATTCACTTGTCCATGATAAAAAATACTCCTCCAGTACTGTTCTGACCTCGTCTACAAAATTCATATTTTTCCGTCCAAATGATTTTGAAGACTGCGAAATAAATGATAATCAGATAGGGAAATGTCCAGTGAATATGGTGGGTGGGGCATCGTTTCCAATTCAAACTGCTCTAGCCTTTGGAATATCATCTTCACTGTATGTGACCGAGCATTATCTTGATGGAAGAACACTTTTCATCTTGAAACCAAAGATGGTCATTTTCCTTCTAGTGCTGACTTAAATTGTTCAAGCTGGTTACAGTAGATCTCCTTTCTTATCATTTGGCTTGGCTTTGCTTTAAAAGTTCAAAGTGGATTAAACCTTTCATGTCCCATCAAACAGATAACAACACCTTACATGTGTGAAGACCTTCTTTAGCCTGGGGTGCCAGTGTTTCTCCTTTCCCTATGCACTGTCTTCAGTGCTTGACATTTTTATAGAGAACCCATTTTTCATCACCAATTACTATTTAGTCCAAAAAAGGTTCATTCGTGAAATGTGACAGCAAAGAAAAGCACACATTCACTCTCTGTGCACAATCAAACTCAGAAATTTTGTGAGGAACCAATTGACCCAATTTGCTGACTTTTCTGATAGCATGCAAGTGTCAATGAATGATTGAATGACCAAATCCAAGCTTCTCTGCTACTTCAACAGTTATGATGGGATTTTGTTCCACCAGGATGTCTTCATTGAGCACTACAGATCTTCCAGGATGAGACTTGTCTTTTAGGCTGTAGTTTCAGGCTTGGAATTTCTGGAAATACCATTGACACTGGCTTACGCTTATAGTCCGATCCTCATATACTGCATTAATATTCCTTGCACTTTCTATTACGTTGTTGCCTTTGCAACACTTGTAAAGCAAAGTATGCCGAATATGCTCCTTTGTCACTTCCATTATAGCTTTGAAAAAATAACTGTTAAAATCGAACTGCACTCTTCAGCATTTGCACTAAGAATAAGCACAAGGTAAAATTACTACCTGCTTTTATAGCAAGTTGAAGCAGGTAGTTTATCCTGTCCCCTGCCCCTGACTTTTAGTCATACTTGCAACATCTGTGGCCTTCTTTGCAAATCGTTGGCAGGATCTAAATGTTACATTCGACATAAGCATTATGACTGACAAAGAAAGAGTATGTTGTCAGAGCCAAAATAATTTTCATCCTCCATGCTGCGTTCCCTGATTTTAAGGTAACCTGGCTCCTGTGGTTACATGCAACTTAACTCATAGCTGGGACCCTGCCATGTGCTACTATTTCAGGTCAAAATAGACATAGGAACAACAGTGGCTAAGAGATGGTTCCACACTCCTGAAAACCCTAGAACTCCTGAATCCCACTACTGGATGCAGCTTAAAGTCATACCCTGGACTATGCTAATGAAGTCTAATAAAATGAAACATGTCAATAGTTGTCTCAAGTCAACCAACAAAGATCAGACAATTGCTCCTTTAACCACGTCGTATTCAGATTACTCTGTCAAATGTAATGCTTATTTATTCACATTTCTAACAATTAATCATGTATTATCTTGTAGCTTAGAGATTTTGAAGATTTGATTATTAATTTTTAGAATGACATTGCAAGGCAGGTGTGAGATGCTGGATCTGACTAGTTTGAACATAAAACAGGTAGAATATTTGGGCTGGATATGGCCAGTTTAAATGCTAATGAGTTAAACACATCAATAAGCTCCAAGATATTTAATATCTTGAAATTTTTCTCCCACTTTTTTTTGAGAGTTGCTAACAAGGTTTTTATTTTCTTTCTCCAAGTAAAAGCAGATGGAAATGGATGATGTTGGGGCTGGCTAGGGTGCAGGAGTACCATGTTCTTCTACTTTCAACTCAAAGAGAAGGCTGACTCATAGCATTTAATCCTACCTTCTCAGCCCTTATCATACCCCTAATTCCTAATATCCATTTCCATCCCTGACTACAGGTATTTCAATATATTAAAATTTTTTGTTTCTGTACGCACTCTTTGAAACGCCAGTGTTTTAATGGTGGCAGCTGATGAAGGATATGTTCTCTATGTGGCCTGCGTGTTTTTTGTACCTTGTTTATCATTTTGTCCATGTTTTTTTGCAACGTCATGTACCCAGATATGTACATACATGTACATATATATGCATATACTCATATATTATTTGTATTACACATTTACTCATTTATGCAGTCATGCCATTGGATCATTTGAGTTATTTCCCTTAGCTCGTTTTATATTTAATTTATATAGGCTCAGATGTGTCTGTGTGGTTAAGAATCTTGCTTTCCAATTATGTGGTCTTGGGTTCAGTCCCACTGTTTGGTACCTTTGGCAAGTGTTTTCTGCTGTAGCTCTATGCTGACCAAACCCTTATGGATTTGGTAGATGTAAACTGAAAGAAACCAGGGGTATAGATTACTGTATATGTATGCTTGTATGTGTGTGTACCTTTGTTGAGATATTACATTATCATCTTCCTCAATCATTTTACATCCATTCTCCATGCTGACATAAGGTGGATGGTTTAACAAGAGCTGGCAAGCAGGAGGGTTATGACATGGTGGTAACTCATCATCATCATCATCATACAAGCAAGGTTGTTCATTTCTAGTCTTTTGTGAAAAACTTTTCTAGGTATGAGGAAATATTACCTTGCTTGGAAACAGGTGAGGGTTTGTCACATCCAGCTATAGAAAATCAGCCTCAGCAAATTCTTTTCAAGTCATGCAAGCATGGAAAAGTGGATGTTAAATGATAATGATAATGTTGTTGATGATTATGATGATATACAGTCTACTCATCTGTTATGAGTTAACAAAGGGGGCACTAAGAAGTTATTAGTACCTGCAAGAAATAGTAGCTATATCTCCCTCAAATCACACCTAACTGTCTCGAAAAAAAAAATCAGGAATTGGATAATGTAATAGTAGAAACATTTGTTTTTCTGGCTTGGGTTAATACTTCCTCAGTTCTGGAGTCAGCAGGATTATCCAGAAGTGATGTGAAGAGACCAGATGGTCTTACCCTTTGTCTCTGGGTAAGAGGTAGGTGCCTCATCTGGAATGTCACAATCTGTGACTCTTTTGCTCCCTCCCACAATGCTGCATTAAATGGGAGAGTTACTTCTTCCATAGCTGAATGGAACAAAAACCTTAAGTATCGGGACTTGTCAGTGAACTATTTCTTCCAACCTGTGAAGTGTGAGATGTTTGGAAGGGCTGGGCTGCTAATGGCAATGTTCTTGTCATCGCCTTACTGAGGTGTCAGGTGATGCCCATGCGGTTACCTTGCTGTTTCAACACCTAACCCTAGCCATTTCCTGCAGTAATGCCATGAGCATGTTGGCTTGCTGCAGTAGGTTTCATTGAAACTTGTGATGTGTGACCAATTGAAGTGCTTGAGTTGAATTGATGCTTTTTTCTTTCTTTTCTTTCATTCTTCTTTTTCCTACTTTTTTTCCTTTTTTCTTTCTTCACTCATGTTTGTGTTTCCTTCGGTCTTGGATTTGTATTTAATGTGGTTTTGAATTATATATGTATCATATGCATATATGTTATATATGTAGATACATT
Organism: Octopus bimaculoides; assembly: GCF_046866305.1. Lineage (NCBI taxonomy): Eukaryota > Metazoa > Mollusca > Cephalopoda > Octopoda > Octopodidae > Octopus > Octopus bimaculoides. The sequence continues at coordinate 74,025,350 of NC_142934.1, read as the reverse complement.
ATCGTTAAAAAAAGAAATGAGTTAGTTACACAGTACAAGCTTAATCAAGGTTGTCACTGAGCTAGAAAAAAAAAATCAACTTCTCTTTTGAACATTTAAATGAATGGATCAATAAATTTAATATTGATTAATGATTGGTTACTCAGTCATCTTTTTAATAAGACAAAATATTATCGATTGAATCAATTATTCAGTTATTCTATCAATCCTGAGGGAAGAAAGGCAAAGCTGGCCCCAGAGAGATTTGAACTTGAAATACAAAGGAATGAAATTTAATACAAGGAATTTAGTGCTGTGCCTTATATTTATTTTTTAAATCTCTACTTTTCTAGCCCGCGGGTAAGCCTCTACACAATCGCTTGACCTGCTAGAAGTGGTGGCTAAATTCTCTCAAATCATATCCTAACGCCTGGAAAAAGAGGGGAAATGTTGGTCAAAGTGGTCCTAAAATATAAAAACAACTACAAAACACCGAAATAGTCGCAGCTGGAACTCATTTGATCAATTGTCTGCTCGGTCAGAGCTGACTTCGGCCTCAAGAAAAAACATGTGGGGTAGTATCACTCGATCTGCTAGAAATAACAGTTGAAATCTTCCCAAATCACGCAACGTTATCTTAAAAAGAAAGTTGTAAATTCACTGTCAAATAAATAAATAAACAAAAGACGGATGGTCACAATTTGAATATTTTCGATCGTATTATGTATTGGATCAAGACTTGGAGTTAAACAACTCCCTATCTTGTAACGCCTGATTTTGTTTTGTTTTACTAATTACTTTTTTTTTTAAAAAGGTACGATAAGCGAAGGAAAGTGTTATCGATTGAATCGACACAGTTTACAAATGTTACTTATTTATGGCGACCTTGGAGGGATGAATGACAAATTGGCCATTGACGGGGTATGAACTCAGAGCATAAAGGGATGTAACTAAATACTACAATGCATTTCGTCTGACGCTTTACTACTTCTGTCATTCATTAACGCTAACGTCAGTTATCGATTCACACGTCTAAGTATTTTACATTTCCACCTTCATTCTCTATACATCAAAACTAACTGGATGAATAAATAGAAAAATCCAATAAACTGCTATTAAATTAAACTTGTACTCTCAAACATGTGACTTGAAATCCTGTCGAATTCAATTTTGCCTTTCATCCTTTTGGGGCGGGGTTGATAAAATAAAATACCACTCAAGTACAAGAATCAATTCTTATAATACATTCTAGATATGAATGGAATTGATAATAATGATATAGAATACATTTTATCTGTTGTGATGGTTTTGTTTTTTAGTCGAAGATTCAAATAGCTTTTATTGATTTTTACGACAATACTTTCTATTTTTCAAGATAATTACAACGGCTGTTATGGTTAATAAAGAAATCATCATTATTATCATTATTATTATTGTTATTATTATTCAGAAATTCAGTTATGTTTGAAGGGTTTTTAACCACTTGTTAACATTTTGTCAATGTATGGTTTCATAACAAACTAAAATGCCATTATTTTCGCAAAGCAGAAGATTTCTTATTATTTAGTTATACCTCCTTGTTTGTTGACAATTTGTTTTGAACAGAAGGACTACATCTCGTGATTGTCACAAGCTGTCCTGATCAGATAAGATCCTACCGTAGAAACAATATCTGCCTCACAGTATTACTGTTTCAGTTAATTCCACAAGTATCACACACGCACGCACACACAAACACACACGTATATTTTTATTTATAATATTTAAATATATTAAATTAATGTTTATGCACGCTCTCAAATTCGTATATGTGTGTGTGCGTAGCTGTTCTCGTATTTATATTTCTTTTCGTTTGTATATTTTGTATTTATGTTATAGAACCTAGAACAGCAAAAGGAAAATGTAAATAAAAAACAAATATTTCTCACGAAGATTTAAAAAAAAATGGAAATATAGCTACACCTTCATATTGTTGTGCATACTTGAAAAAAACATAGGTGTAGTCTAAAAGACTTTTAACTCGGCATAAATATATAAATACAATTAAGTGATAACTATTTGTGATTGTGTATGTGCGTATTTATGTAGAGGAAACAAATAGTTCCGTTTCGTAATTTTGGAATCTACTTTAATAAACAAAACTGGAATGGAAAATAGGAAGAATAAAGTATCCGACAATGTATCGACTGTTCTTTATACAAATAAATTTATATACATAAATATATATGTATAGTTAATCATGTAAATGCATATTTATATCTGTTTCGTTTCGCCTTTCCAATCCACTTTATTAGAAAAACCACCGTCTGCTTTCTCTTTGTGATTGATAGTGTGAGTGAGTGCGTGCGTGTGTGTCAAATCAGAAATAGTGTTCGTGCTTTAACACTACGAGCGGTGCTAGTTGCCCTTTCTCGTATGTGTGTATGTCATAGAGTGGTTTCTTCTTTACAACCGCTCTGATAAATTGCAACTAATGTTTATTTTACAAAGGAAGTATCCACGTTCTGCTTCTTATTAAGACTACAACAGAGGAAGAAGAAGCAGAGGAAGCATAAGCATTGTAGTTGAATTACAAAGAAGAAGTCTTACGTACTGCGGCGCCATGGTTGAATCATTGCTGGGACAATGACAGATAACAATGCTGCTTTATCCTCTTCCCGAACCGCAGCAAGAACACTAACAGCCGCCACTGGCACTACGGTTGTAGTTCGTAACACTACTGCAACTATCTACACTGCTGGTAATACTGGACTCGGGACGTCTGGACCCTGTTCGCCCCTAAGACATTTGTCGTCTTCGCCTTTACCTTCACCTACATCAACGAGGCAGAAGGCTATTAAAGAAGGTGCTGATTGCGGCGTTTACAATACAGATCAGCATCGAGAACTACCGCAACAGCTGCAGAAGAAGAAAAAGAAACAGATGCAAACACCAGCGCCTGAGCAAGATGTCTCACTACATAATCACATCCCCCGTCATCGTTCCCAACATCATCAGCATCACCACTCTTCGTCACCTGTTCCCAAGGAAGCGACGGATGCGTCTACTCTTGACTATGTTTCCAGCTGCCCTGCACAGAGTAAAAAATATATTAGTCGAATGTCGTCTCATCATTGCCAACAAGGTAAAGCCTATCATGGCACTGGAGTGACCGACACGGATGAAATACCCGAACTGGTTCGAAATCCACTGTCGTTTGATTCTCCGACGTCATCTGTGGAGGTTTCCCCGAGGCATACCCCTTCTTCGACTAAACGCATTCTTCCATCAGTTCCATCCTCACCCCACCAACACCGCCCTCATCGTCACCGATCGAACAGTGGACAAAGTAGTCGATCGTCTTCATCATCCCCTTCTCGTCATAATACAGCTGTCTCGAGCAGTCCTCCTGGCAGCGCAAGCGATATTGCTAAAGGAAGTCACAAGAAAATTCTGCCTCCATCTCCCATAGTCATTGATTCTCATGTTCGAAGTACAAGGAAAAAAGTGGATGGAGGTAGTGGCAATGTTAAGTCTGCACCGGTCTTCCCCAGTCCAGCCCCTTTTGTCACCGAACGTTCAATTTCATGTCCATCTCCATCATCTAGTGGACCAGGCAGCCCGGCCCGTGCTACGCCAGCATCACCATATCTGGATACCAGAAGGAAAGATGATATCGTGCTCCCTCCAACCAGGTCATCAGCTGCAGCCCGAGCCCGTTCCAATAAGCAATCTTGTAATGTCACATCATCATCATCAACAACAACTACAGCTAACACTACGGTTAATGCTACCGTTACAAGTAGCAAAATCACCAACTACAAAAATATTGTGGAAGCTGATAAACACAGATCTTATTTACCGTCGGATCAAAAACCTCCGAATGATTTAACTTCCTATACTCGTGGGACCACATCATTCAGTAATGTTGCCGGAGACGGGCTTCCTAAACCGTCTGGGGAGACGAAACACAGATCTTCCTCAAGCGATAAACATAACTTAAGTAACATTGATAATAGTTTTATTCAAAACTTTTATAAAACGAACCAAAAACTTGTTCAATTAAGGGATTCTCAACCTACATATAGGATTTCAAGTAAGCACAGAGTCGGCCACGATATCGCTGCTGATATTCGAAGTGGTTACAACACTAGTCCTATTCTTAGAAATACTGACACTAGTAGCAATAGAAAACACACAAACTACAGCCACACTCTTGGTAGTAACACCGCGTATACTGATTACAAAGGTAACTACAGTAGTTTTAGTAAAGATAGTGGCTATGGTAGCGCCGGTAACACGAGCGATTATGGAAGTTATTCAAGTAAATCCAGCAGTCACAATAGAGGAAAAGTCAAAAGCCATGACAAAAAAATGAAAGGTTCCAGTGAAGAGGTGTTCTGTGTGGAAGAAAAACCCAACCGCCCTTCTTCCAAAGAACATGTCTACTATACAGCTGACCGACCGAGTCGTAGTAAGATACCTACAAGTAGTGGGAGCAGCCACCGTGCCAGTAGTGTACCTGCCCGACGTTCTATGTCAGTTAGTGAATTTGCAAGTACTTCAATAGACCCCTCGCCTAGTAATGGCCAATCTGAAGGGGAAAACCTTGAAAAAGTCAAATCAAAACTCATGTCTATGTGGAACAATGTAAAATATGGTAAGTTGATTTTTATCTATTTACTTTAAATTTGTTACTGGAAGCTTTAATATATTTATTGGAAACCCTTTTTTATCGTGCATCTTAGCATCTGTTCGTGCGTTTATGTATCGGTTAGAAAAGCGTGAAGAAAGCAAGCGGAATATAAAGGTGTTTGGTTTCTGTTGGAGGGCGGTAGTGATTTTGACATTGTTCACGTAAACAACAACAGTCATTGTTTTTCATCGTTACTCCGCCCCTCTATCTCTTTCTCTTTCCGTAAAACATGTTAATATGTTCTGGTGTGAAACAACAGTTGTGTTGTTTGAACGGCTTACACATGTTAACCAACGTATTGGATTTATTAAGTTTCATTCACTCACAAATAACCGATATTATGCCTTGTGGATGCTTATAGAGACGCGGTTGCGAAATATTCACAAAATTGAGTCACTATAAGTCTCTGTGATCCGAGCAATTGATTAAATGGTTGGCATTGCGACCGCCCCCCCCCTTTTGCTATCGACTTCTAAAATGCTAGGCTTGTTGAATGTAAGAAGTTATTAATTTTACGAGTTTACTTGACATATTTTTATATAATTCTACCATTGACTTTGTAAACATGCAACATCAGTACTAAACCACGACCAATTCACTTTCGGCCGCTTCAGTCCTGTTAATGTTTAACACCAGATCAACCCTAAATCAGTAGATGGATGTTTCAGCCATGATCATCATCACCTCGTGGGATTGTGTATGTAGGACTACATTATGCAATGTGCTCTCCCTTTGCAAGGTGACGGTGAAATTTGAGGGATATTTGACTGGTATTTCTTGCAAGTCGAGCAACTATATAGAGATTATCTTGTTTGGCTTACTGTCATGCATATTGTACTGGCCCCGCATACCTGACAACGAAAGGGTTTTTAGAGCAACCAGTTCTGTTGCTACGTAAAAAGACTAATCAAAGTCCACTTATGCTGAGCACTTACTTCGTCTCTTTCTCTATCTCTCCCTTTTTCTCTCTCTCCTGTGTGTGTTATTTAACGGATAGCTGGAGTGGGTTCATTGCATGCGGAACGGATGTTGTAGTGCAAACATGTCCAACCCATTGACTCATAGCAAGATGAATCTAAAACTGATGATGATGAAGATGTTAACGTTCTAATACTGTTATTCTTTTACGTACACTTTATATGCCCCCCCACACACACACACCTGCTACTTTGAGTAATATTATTCTGATAATTGATCTAATTATTTCTCTATAATTTTTAACGTTTCATCGCTCGATTTTGCGTGTAAAAACTAGACTCCATAAAAGAAAACATCTGTCTCATCAAACATAACATTGCATCTCATCATTGGGTGATGAGGTGGCGGAAGTCAAGAGAAATAACTCCTGCTATAAAAGTTGCTAAAAATACCTTAGGATAATGTTAATTATTTTATTTTATTAGCATTTTTGAAGCGGAAATATATATATATATATATATAAATTATTTTTGTGCTACCCATATTTATTTATTTTTATGCCATAGCTTATAGATATTTTCGTTGCATAGCTTATAGATTTTTTTGTCTTACTCTGCCGTTTTTTTGTTGTTTTTTCTTGGCAGTGTACTGTTACTTATCTGGCATCTGTCTGTATCACGCTACAAATTATGAAGAGATTTATGTTATAGTATCCATTAGGCTTCTACTCATCCCACATTTTCTCCCAACCCTGGTATAGCAGCGCCAAGAAGAAATAGCAGCACAAAATCCCTTATCCTACTGTTTTAATAAAGTGCCCGTCAGATAAGGCAGCCCGAAGTACACTATTCCAGAAAATAAAATTTGATAGTCATGACTAGAACGAGTTTGATCGTGGGTTTGCTCGATCAGAGCCAACATGGCAGTAAACAACAACAACGCTGTTATAGTCTAAGCACAAGTGCTAATGCAGTTTGGCACCACCATTGTTACTGGCTGGAAATAGTACCAACTGCCTTAACGATCCTATCTCCCGATTCTTCAGGTTTTACTCCCTAAGCTCATTTTAGTGTAGCTTTAAGGGAACAGAAGTTAGGAAACCAGGGTTGTTCTCTTAGACTACACACTATACCCATTGAGCTCTATGTGTCACGATTTTCTGGTGTATTAGAAATTATAATCAACATACAAACCTTCCTAGGGTTGCATTATAAAGATGAATCTAGATACCACTATGCTTGTTTTATATATATATTTGCAACATTTTTCTCTTCTTTATATTGTAATTCAAAGAAGGGTGGGGCACATACCCTTTCAATTAATTTTGGAAATTATTAAGAACTTTCATTATCAAAATGGTGTTTGTATCATAACATAACAAAAGCACCTTACATAAAAGCATGGTTGAAGGTTTTAATTAAAATATGACTTTGTATAATAGTATAGAGGGATGATTTCTCGTGGGTTGGTATCAAAAGATTAATGTAGGTTCTGGTGTTTGAAGGGGACAAAATGAGGAAAGGCAAGGGAAAGAAATAGATGATTGGTCCCATGCCGGTGGCATGTAAAAAGCACCATATTCTTGGAGTGGTTGGCGTTAGGAAGGGCATCCAGCTGTAGAAACCTTGCCAGATCAGATTGGAGCCTTCAAACCGTCCAACCCATGCTAGCATGGAAAGTGGATGTTAAATGATGATGATGATGATGATGATTCATACTGGTACTGTCATAATTATTGTCTTACTATTTATCATGTACCATTAGACAAATGAGTTTACATCAAGATACATATTTGTATTTTAATAAGTAACTGAAGGTTACTTAACATTAACTGTTTAGGAAAAAGAGATCAATGCTATTCACCATACATATAACAATGCCGACATGGATTAGCAAATAGTCTGCGCACTGAAATTATAAACAAGGCCATAGGCTCTTGTTCAATTCATTGGTCTGGGGGTGCTTCTGGCTGACGAAGCACAAAGGTATTGAAACACCAGTTGTTCCAAAATCTCATATACTAATGAATAAAGTGTGTTATGAACCTGTGCATATTCATCATAAAGGAGAAACTGTTTTCCTGTGATGAACACAGCAGTGATTAGCATATCACATTGGACAGGTATGTTCTTATATGGCCATGTCCTCACTCCCTCTCCCAGCTGAGAGATCTTTGCCTTGCAGGTACTAGTGCCATATAAAATGCATTCATGGTGGTGCCACATAAAATGTAACTATGTCAGTAACACATAAAAACCATCCGTGCCAGTGGTTGGCATTAGGGAAGGCATCCAGCCATAGAAACCAAGTCAAAACAGACAATTGAAGCCTAGACAGCTCTCTGGCTGGCCAGCTCCTGTCAAATCATCCAATGCATGCCAGCATGAAAAGCAGACATTCAACAGTGATGATGATGATGATGAATCTGCTGGAATGTGTTAAGAATAAATATGCAAGTCAATTCTCCTGCATGGCCACAGTCATATGACTAAAAAACAAATAAAAGAATAAAGTCATTATTTTGTATTTTACTGTTCATTGCACATATGACAGTCTATTAAGTAATAATAATTTCTAACACAGGCACAAGAGCGGACACTGAAGGAATGGGAAAGAAACATTCAATTTTATTGAACATAGTTCTTCACTTGTACTTTCTTTCATCAACCTGTAGAACAATGAAAGGTAAAGTCGACCTCAACTTGATTTTAACTCAGAATGTAAAGAGCTGAAATAAATACTGACTGTCTATATTCTGAGTGCAAATCACACTGAGATCAATTTTATCTTTCATTTTGATATAATCAAGTACCAGTTAATAGCTGATTCAGTCTTCACTCCACACTGCCTAAAAGGACCATTTACTCTAATTTCACAATGACATTAATTTTATGCTTCGGCAGTACATATACTAAAACTGGAACAATACAGAGAAGATTAGCATGACCTCTGTGCCAGAATGACGTGCAAATTCATGAAGCGTTCCATATTTTTAGATGTAGGTGTGGCTGCATGGTTAGAAGCTTGCTTCTCAACTACACGGTTCTGGGTTCAGTCCCTCTGCATGACACTTTGGGCAAGAGTCCTCTGCTATAGCCTCGGGCGACCAAAGCCTTGTGAATAGATTTGGAAGATGGAAACTGAAAGAAGACCATCATGTATATATACATGTATGTGTGTATCTGTGTTTGTCAATACTTGACAATCGGTGTTGGTGTGTTTACATCTCCGTAACTTAGCAGTTTAGCAAAACAGACTGATAGAATAAGTATTGGGTTTAACAAAAATATGTACTGGGGTTGATTCATTTGACTCAAAATTCTTCAAGACAGTGCCCCAGTATGACCACAGTCTAATGACTGAAACGAGCGAAAGCTGTATGCATACATTAATTTACTGATAACCCGCACTGTATTGTTACTGTAGTAGCCATAACCAATATTCAATACCTTATCTACTTGGTAATCTTGCAACTAGCTTTAGTAACTTGATCAAAGACTTTCAATGTGACAATCCCATTTTGTTTTCAGGAATAATGTAGCTTGACCTACGCAATTCAATGTGTCCTTCTTATTTTTCTTGAAGCAGTAGGATATCATTTGAAGGAATTTTACTGTTGCTTCTAGCTGGTCAAATAACTACATAAATGTTCTTGCTGATCTTAATATGAGTAAGAAGTAGAGTTGTATCAGAGTACTTTAGTGTATATCTGTAATAGACATTTCAGATATTTGTAATATATTTCATGATAACTTGTAAGATATATAGAAATATATATATATATATATATATATATATATATATATATATATATATATATGAATGAATAACAGTAGAGGTACAGGTATCAATCCATTATGGCTGTTTCTAACAACTCCTTTAATTAATTAATGAAAACATTACATCATTATAAAGAAACTGTTTAATTGATTAATGAAAACATTACATGGATTGACACCTGTACCTCTACTGTTACTCATTCATATTTTATTCACCTGTCTTGGAATCTGCCCTTTGTAAATATTATGGACTGTATATTTAATATCATGTGTATGTCTGAATAACTCAAGAGCAGATCTCTTTATTCAGCTGAGTCTAATTGTCTACATAAACTGCATGAATATCATTCAGTTGGTACTTCTGTACCAAGTTTGATATTTACATAATATTGTGTATGTATATTATTCCAATCTAACAAGGTGCCTCAATTTAAGTACCTGATTCAATTGAATCTTATACATACATATATACGTAGGTACATATGTATGTATGATGGCAGTTTTGCTTCATGTCTGAAGATCACGAGGAAGAGTGGCATGCCCTCAAGTGACTATGTAAACCTATCTTTGATGTTGCAAGGCTGTTTTTTTCTGCTTGCACCTAATAGTTTTAAAAGAAGATTCAGTCCATGCAATCTGATCTCATTCTTTAGACTTAGAGGTCTAACCAGTGTGGTTCAGTGGTCTAAGGCAGCTGCAGTAACCAGTAAGCTATAGGTTTTAAATTGGAATAGCCTTTTCTTTAGTAAATTGTCTTACAGGACTGGAGAGCTCCTTCTACTCTGGAGTTGCCCACCAGAAGGGTGTCAAAGAGGGCACCAGACCATCTGAAAGACTTCACTCCTTGACATGCTGTCAAGATTGATTCCCTTAACCGTTTCCTTTCCCAAGGCACCCACAAGGCAGTGAGGGTTCATGCTTGGAGCTTCTTCCATAATATGCTAATTAACTCATAGTTGGAACCCTGACAGGTGATACTACTCCAGGTCAGAGTAGACTTAGGAACAATAGTTGCTAAGAAGTGGTTCCACACTCTTCAAAATCTTGGCCTCAACTAGGGCCCCATTATGAGATGCAGTTTAATGTCATAGCCAGGACAAACATTACTTAGAAACTACTATAGTTAAACATCCTACATATCATGATAACCTACTATGTATCTACAATTTATATCTCATGAATTCCTTGTCTAAATTTTCATTACAAGCACCAACCTTAAAAAGATGAACAATTTATGTATAACATTTATTTGTATTGAATATAGACTGTTTTTTATGAAACAAGACAAGTGATCAGGTGATTTCCACAATGTGGTGCATTTTTACAGCCTACACCAGTAAAATGCAATGGTCACTTTCAAATTGCTTTTACTATCATTTAGGATGTGTTGTATCTTTTCAATGTATTTAATACACTAATAAAAAAAAAAACAAAGGACTCTGACTGAACACCTGTTTTTCCCTTATATCATGATACTAAGAAAAAGTCATTGTATAGTGTACATCAGAGATATTTTTTTCCCAAGATTTTGTTGCTTGTAATTATAAATGCACATCATGCATCAACATATATCATCATTATTGATTTCATGTCTACATTTCCATGTTGGCATGGGTTGGATGAGACTTATTGAAGTAGTATTTTATGGTCAAATGTTCTTCCTGATGCCAACCTTTGTTTTTTGGCTTTTTTTAAGATGGTGAGGTGTGATTTGAGGAACATTTGGTCACTGTCTGTAACAAGTTGAGTGACCACAGAGAAACCTCTTTATTGGCTAAATGTGTTAGTATGTTGAACTAGTGACTTTAGTAACCACATAATCTCTTTGTTGGCTAAAGTTGTTAGTATATTGGACACTTAGGTTTAATGAATACATAGAAGTCACTTTTATTGCCTAAAGGTATTATTAGTATATTTATTGGTTTAGAGTACATTTTATTCAGAATATGAAAAGGAATATATTTTACAAAAGAAAAACAAAAACAAAAAAAGGTGGGTAGAAAGGAAAAAAATATCAATGCAGCACCAAGTACTTCAGTCGGTCACACACTACAAGGTTCAACGGAATCTACTGAAGCAAGCCAGCACAGGTGATGGCAAGGCTATGTTTGATAGGTAAAATTGTATCATCAGTGACATTTAACTCTAACAGGTTTGCTATTTTAAATAAACTAACAATCAAGTACTTGGGTCAATGTAATCAACTCTTAGTGTCTTCTTGTCTTCTTCAAACCAGAGAGTATCTTCTTAATGCTACTTGTACATTAAAGGTAGATCGTGCAAACTCCAACAACCAGAGTATTCTTGTGAGTTGAAGTGACTCCAGAAATTATTAGCTTTGAAAGCCATACTGATGTGAAAATGGCACACTAACAGGATATGTGGCACATTTGTCACTATCTGATGCAAGTCAGCAGAAGAAGAGGCTCATTACATCCAGTAGCAATAAAGTTGTCTCTTAAATGGGTACAGCTCACTGCTGTAAAGAGTAGGAGCACCCTATAATTATGAATGTTTAGTTTAGCTTGATAGGTTGTGTGTAAATCCTGTAATGGATTTGGTGACAGCAACAGAAAACCACTTCAAGTTTATTCTTGGAGAATTCTGTGTAATGTTGCAATCCAAAAACCATTCAGATTTAATACCCACAAAATAAAATCTAATTCCAGTGATATTTCCTGCTTCCATCTACTAGTATGCAGTAGTTCAAATTAGCTGTTAATTGCATTCACTTCTCTCAAGTAATCCAATCTCCCAGTCTATTAGGTCATTAAAAGATCATGGGCACCACCCACCGTCTTCTTTTGGACTCAGAAAAAAAAAAAAAAAGAAGGAAAGAAAGAGACAAGGGAAGCTCTGCTACTCTTATTGCATATATACTCCCCATTCACAAAAATCCTGTTCAGCTATTGTTGAGTCACCAAACAATATGAATATTATGTTTATTTATTTATTTTTTATTCTGGCTAGGATATTTTTGTGTTCTTGGAGCAGATGTTTCTGCTCTAACTACAATTCAGAATTGATTAAAGATGTTATAACTTGAGGAATCATTCAACTGTAGTTTTTATTTAATCAGACATTTAAGCAGGATGGAGAATTAGAGGCTTCTGTTGTCTACCCCCGCCTTCCATCATCATCATCATCATCATTATTTTGCCATGACTCTCCCATAGACTTTACATTTCTGTGAGATGTAGAGCCTGAATTGATGACACTCCTGCATCTTCATCCATTGGTGTTTCTGTATTTATCTTTTATCAGTGAGTCTCCAAGGAGGAATTGTTCATTATTAATAATAAAGAAATCTCACTGAATGTTTTATTGAAAACATGTTATGTGACTTAGTGCTTGCTACACTACTAGATTTTTGGTTTTTTACACTGATTTTAAATTGTTCTTCTGCCAGATTAAATACAGGATTCGGTGCCTAAATTAAAGACAATACAGTATTGTTGTGTTCTTTTAGACCTAGAAATGACAACAGGAAGCTATTTCAAAACCGTAGTTGCTATTCATCTTATGATGTTTGGTTCTGATTACAGACTATAATATAACTAGCTTGCAAGTGTATTTTATTATTAAATTCATCCTTTACAAGCATCTAGTCTAAATGGTTGTCTTAGATGGTTAGAAGGAATTTTACAACAAGACTATGAGATTTGTTTTGTTATTATTTCAAAAGTAGCTTGTGATTAAATCATTGATCTCAGACTGGATTATCAGCACTTTATTTGATAGTTCATGCATGTGTGTAGTTTATGCATGCACCATTCAAATCATATTATGAAATTGGCTTAACCTGTCATTCTTTCTGGGTTCATTGGCATTCTCTTTTACTCGTGTCAGCCAGTTGCTGTGAAATCACGCAGAGTTACTGCTATCAAAGCTACTACAGCCTTCATTCTGTAGTTGGTATTTGGCGAATGAAAGATTTTAATACTGCTATTCATGTGTGTCTCATGCTGTTTTATAGGTCTGTCTAGGATGTTATTTATCACCTATGTCTCTGTATAAATAAATATCTTTATTTAAGCAACAGATTAGTTCAATTGTATGACTTTCATATTTCATTAAACTGAAATTGATAAAATGCTATCTATTGTATGCTAGAATAAGTACTTTATTTTATATTCATGGGAGTATTGGAAATTAAACAGAGAGAGATGAGGCAGTTCATCTGTGGGCCAGAGTTTATTGTACAGAGATGAGGTACCTTTTTATGTTTGAAGCCCATAGTGAAGTTTACCGTCATCTAATAAGGCCTAATTTTAAATCATGCTTCATTCTGCCAAACCTTATTTAAAAAATATAACCAGTTATAAAATCTGTAACAGAATGTAGAAAAGGTTTGAGTTTCAGACTAAGCCCTCTGTAACATTTTGTTTCCAAGAATTTCTTCAGATTCCTACATTTCAAACAATTGTAATTACCTTCAGTAATTAATTACAAGGTGCATAAAGAAATATAAATAGGTGTTTCTAAAATTTATAATTTCGTTGAAAAGATTGACTTTAGAATATAATTAAAATTAACAAAAATATGCTCTGGAATAATGATTTTCTCTCAAATGATGTACTTCTTTTGGAAGGCTGCAAGTCCTTCACCTATCTTGTAGCATATTGATGAATGAGTTTCTGCCAATCAATCAGATGGCCTTCTTTTAGATGTAGTTTAGGATCTCTATATTTGTAGCAGAAGTATCATGCCCAGATGTGGGAGCAATACTCTGTTGTGGGTCTTAAGGTTTGTAGAGAGAACAGAAATTGATTAGTATTTTCTAGCTCTAAAAAGGAATTTTAGTCTTTGTAATGGAATTTCATTATGTTGGGTTGCCATGAAAAATCACCACAGATTATGTGAACCCTATTTGTTGTAACTTTCAGCATTTTAATTTAATATACAAGATTATTAGTGTATGAAAATAGAACTGTCCAAAAATTAAATAATTCATTAGTTTTCTAGACAAGAGAATGTAAGTTGATGTCTCAGTGGAATGTTATTTGTATGTGTTTATACACAACATATCAGAAGATGTGATGTACTAAATACTAAATCAATTCCTAGCCAATTGTGTGGTATCAAAGAGATGGAAAATAGCTGTTGCCATCAGTTAATATTCAATAGTTAGCAGCATTTCATCCATCTTTATCTTCTGAGTTCAAATTCCACTGAGATCAACTTTGTCATTCGTCTTTTGGGGGTCAATAAAATAAGTACCAGTAGATGTAATCGACTTACCCCACCCCCAAATTGTGCCAAAATTTGAAACCAATATTATTTTCATTCTATCAGTAAGTAATTCTGAACTTGTTTGTCCTAACCTCAATAGAAAACCATATCCTTCACTATACTTGTTGAAATAGTGATGAATGAATCTATAAGGACATATATAAGTTTACTGGAGCATGAAAACAGAACTGTTCAAAAATTAAATAATTCATTTTCTTATGCAAGAGAATGCAAGTAGATGTCACAGTAGGATGTAATCAGATTATGTGTTTGTGTTTATACTCAACATATCAGAAGATATGATATACTAAATCAATTCCTAACCACAAATTGGAGTTTGACCATTTGTTATGTCTCTGACAATACTTTAAAATTTTTCTGTCTCATCCACTTCTTTATAGACAACATAAAGGAGTATGACTATAATTGATATATGAATGCGTGAAGGCAGTGAGCTGGCCAAAACATTAGCTCACTGGGCCAAATGCTAAGTGGCATTTTATCCGTCTTTATGTTCTGAGTTCAAATTTTGCCACAGTCGACTTTCATCCTTTTGGGGTTGACAAAATAAGTACCAGTTGAATGAACACTGGGGGTCATTGTTATCAACTTAACTCTTCCCTCAAAATTGCTGGCTTTGTGCTAGAATTTAAAACCAATATATGAACGGGTGTTGGTATAACTGTATGGTTAAGAGTTCACTTCATAAACATGGTTTTCAGCTCAGTCTGACACTTTAGCAGGTGTCTTGGGTCCACCAATGCCTTGTGACTGAAATAGGTAGAAAGAAACTGTATGGAAGCCTATCTTATGTATATCACCATTATCATTTTAACATCCACTTTACTATGTTTGCATGGATTGAACGGTATTCACTGTAACAGAATCTCTGCAGTTGGATGCTCTTCCTGCTGCTAATGTACACCTGTTTCCAAGCAAGGTAATATTTCTCCATGGCCAGACATGTTTTCATGGCAGATTATAAAAGAATGATACCTCTTGTATGACAGTGACACTTATTTACAACTATTACACACTATCAAAACAAAGAAACACAAATACACACACTGACATTTGCATGTGTATGATACACACTCACACAGGACAGCTTGACAGGTTTCTTTCAGTTTCTGCCTACCAAATCCACTAACATGGTTTTGGTTGGCCCAAACTATAGTAGAAAACACTTGCTCAAGGTGCTGCACTGTGGAACCAAACTCAAAACCATGTGGTCAGAAGTTTGCTTCCTAACCATGTTATGTGCATATATGTGTGTGTGTGTGTGTGTGTGTGAATTTTTGCTTTCCATGTGACCATTTGAGGAAAGAATTATGGCATGTTTACATCCCCTGTAAACAATGCATCCTGTAGCTCTGTGCTTTCAAACCTTAGTGAAATAATAAAAATCCCTTACCTGAAAAACAGGTAAGATCAAAGCCTCCAGACTGTAAAATATTGCCTCAAATAAGTATGTCTAACCCATGCCAGTATCGAAAAACAGACATAAATGAGCAATGAACAAATCAATAAGATACTTCTATGTAGTTACTTACCCATCTAGAAATAGCAGCCAAACCTTTCTCGAATTACACCTGACCATCTTGAATAAGGAAAGAGCATATTGGACAATGTAATCCTTGATATACAATAAAAGACAGGATGATCAGAGCTGAAATAGCTTTAAGCAAACATTCGTTAGATCAAGGCTGTTTTGGAAATAAACGACAAGAACAACCAAAATGAATCTTGACTAGGTATGCACTCTTAAATGGCAGCTTGTCAATTAGAGATTCATCATCATCATCATCATTTAACGTCCACTTTCCATGCTGGCATGGGTTGGACGGTTTGACTGAGGACTGGTGAGCCAGATGGCTGAACCAGTCTCTAATGTGATCTGGCAGAGTTTCTACAGCTGGATGCCCTTCCTAACGCCAACCACTCTGAGAGTGTAGTGGGTGCTTTTACGTGCCACCAGCACGAGGGCCAGTCAGGCGGTACTGGCAACGGCCACACTTAAATGGTGTTTTTACATGTCACCTGCATGGGAGCCAGTCCAGCGGCACTGGCAACACCCTCACTTGAATGTCGATTTTCACGTACCACTGGCACAAGTGCCAGTAAGGCAACGCTGGTAATGATCACGCTTGAATGGTGCTTTTTACTTGCCACCGGCATAGGGGCCAGTCAGCGGACCTGGCAATGATCATGCTTGGATGGTACTCTGAGCGCGCCATTAGCACAGATGCCAGTCATGCGGTGCTGTCATCGATTTCAATTTCACTTGCCTCAACAGGTATGCTTAACAAAACAGTACCACACGCACACACGCATGCACGCACGTGTGGAACACTGCCACACAACATTTATATTGAAATCCTCCCAGAGTTGACTTGCCTTTCATTTTTTTTGTGGATCAAATAACTAGCCGACTACCATGGATATAGACATGGCTGTATCATTAAGAAGTTAGCTTCAAAACCACATGGTGTTTGGTCCAATCACACTATGGTACCTTGGAAAAGAGTCTTCTACTATAACTTGAGGTTAACTAATACTTTGTAAATAGCAAAATTCAATACATGAAACTACACAAAAGTGGATCTTTTACTCTCTTCCTCTCTCTCTCATATACATGTACACACACCAAAGTGACTAATGCAGCCGTGAGGTTTATTGTAGACATATGAGGCTTGATTCGAGTAAAAAAACCTAAAAACTTTTAATCCGTCACCTGGTTTCACACCACAATCACCTGAAACTTTTGAGTACTTTTAATAGGATCCATTCTGTTAGAAGCATTCACACTGGGTCCTCAGTTTTAGGATATTTTCCTCTCTCCCTCCCACCAGTCTCATAGGCCCTGTAAAGGGTCATAGGCACTGCCCCTTCCATTCAACTAAAAAGAATTTAAAAACATGTGTGTGCAAGCGTGTTTATCTTTCAGAGAGGATGTAAACATCAGCAAAAAAAGTAAAGCAAATGATGCTCTTTGAATGAAGTCCTTTGCAATATTTGTTCTGCACTGAGTTACTGATACTTACCTGCCACAGTTACTGTCATAAGTGCAGTGAACAAGTGATGCATCCATTGGAAACCTGTAGCCATCAATGCTGTTGTTTAATTACAACATAAAAATAGATTGTTATTCAATTAAAATCAACAAACTTGAAATTTCTAGTCCAATATTTTGTTCATATTTTTGTGTCTCCCACTCATTTTTCCATTCTTCTCTTTCATCTGTTTACCCTGAGATATTGGCTCCTTCTACATTCTCTTGGTTCCCTCCTCCTTTGCTTACTGCTAACTCCCCTTACATCCCTCTTTCACAGCCCTTCTACCTTGCTTTACAATTATTCCTTCAATCCCCTTCTCTCTCTCAGATAAGGTCTGTAACATTAGATCCTTCACCTTTCACAGCAATTGAACTTACTGAACTCCCTCCTATAAACTAGTTATTGCTGGCATACACTATCACCAGTTTCCTCTTGTTCTACAGTTTACCCTACCACATCTTACCTATTCATTTGTCAGGGAAGCAAACTTCTGAACACATGATTTCAAGTTTGGTCCCACATAACATAATTTTATATACCTTACTGAAGGAGCCTCCATGCTGTCATTTCACCTGTTAGAAATAATAGTCAAATTACCTTCAAACATCACTGCCATCTTAAAGAAAATGGTCAGCCTGAAAACAATAAAATAGTGTAGCCTGGGATACACTAGGCCTGAAAAATATATGATAGATTGCTTTGTTAGTTTTCTGTCTCTTACACACATAGACATATATGTAAAACACACACACACACACACACACACACGAAAGAAAGAGAGATACATGATGTCTATCTATATGTCAGGTATGGTATAGGCACAGACATGGCCTATACCATACCTGATACCAGTCTTCTGTGAAAGTACTGGTGACCATGGGGAAAAAATTACCTTGCATGGAAACACGTGAGGGTTGGTGACAATAAGGGCATCTGGACAATAGAAATTTGCCTGAATGAATTCTGGCTGACCCATGCAAGCATGGAAAAGCATAGATATTTAAATGGTGGTGATGATAGTGATGTGAGAGATTATTCAAAGAGATCTAATTAACTTATGTGATTATTGTAGTTTGTTGTCATTGTCTTAGAACAAAGTATTTGTTGTTTCATTTGTACTTTATTTATTTATTTTTGGTTTTTGTTCTTTTTATCTTCTGTCATTTATAATTTTCAAAATATGAATGTTTGTGTAAATATTTCAAATATTTTTCTTTTAACTATAATTACATAGTTATTTGTTTACTGGTTTCAGTCACTGAACTTATGGCCATGCTGGGGTACTACCTTTGAGAGTTTTAGTTGTTTATATCAACCACATTTGTTATTTCAGTTTTGTACTCTTGAAGGCACATGGCTCAGTGGTTAGAGCATTAGGCTCACAATAATGAGGGAGTTAGTTTCATTCCTGGACTGGGCTGTTGTGTTGTGTTCTTGAGCAAGACACTTTATTTCATGTTGCTCCAGTTCACCCAGCTGTAGAAATGAGTTGTGACATAACTGGTGCCAAGCTGTATCAGCTTTTGCCTTTCCTTTGGATAACATCAGTGGTATGGAGAGAGGAGGCTGGTATGCATGGGTGACTGCTGGTCTTCCATAAGTGAGTGATGGCTGTGGATTTTTTTTTTTGTAGTCAGCTTCCCTGAGACAAACATGAAGATTATAAACACAACTCAGTACTTGTAGGCTTTGAACTCAAATCCTCTGCTTCATTGATTCATGGATTAGTCCACATTACTCTGTAAGAAGCATAGGGGCTTGTTTCCCAGTTTCTCTGGTATATATATTACTCCCCGGATGTGACACCGGTCTGTCACAGGATTACTCATTTTTACCAGCTGTGTGCACTGGAGCAATGAGAAATGAAGTATTTTGCTCAAAAACACAATGTATTGCCTAGTCTAGGAATTGAAACCACAATCTTACAATCATGAGTCAAACATCCTAACCACTAAACTATGTGCCTTCGCTATTGAGTCATAATGTCATAGAACTCCACCCTATAATTACTGAACCACGAAGGGATTACGCACCAATGTGGGACTCTGTATCATCACTCACCCTGCTAGAAATAACAATCAAATCTTCTAATTACATCTGTTTTGAAAAAGAGACATTGAATAATGTAATTGTAGATACACTGTGTCTGTATAAAAAGACTGGATTGTCAAGGCTGGAATGTCTTCAATCATAGAGTCTGACCTCAATCTTCAGGACTGTCTTGGGTTTAAACAACAACTCTTCACTAAGATTGATGTAGTAAATGAATATATTGATTGACTGCTTTCATTAATTGTTTAATACATTCCTTGTCTATTTGCTATGTTAGAGACTTTAGTGGCATTGAGGTCAATGTGCTGACTTCAAAGCCATGACTTTCTAGCTTATTACTATAGAGTGGTGGTGGAGTTTCAAGGACTGCAAACTCTTTCAAGAATTACACAACTTCTTTTGTGATGGAGCAGATCTTATAGTTTACGATTTGCAGGAACGAGTAATTTATTTTTGTTGAATATGTTTTCTGCCCAGTAGTTGTAATCCTGAAGGTTAATTAGAGTTGAACTGGACCTTATCTTTCAAAAGCTCTTGATAGATACAGCTTGTTAATTCTTGATCTTGAATGGTGCATTTTCTCTATGGTCAGCATCTTTCTTGTTTTGGTGTCTTGTCTCTTATTGTTGTTCAGTTCCCAGTTGCTTATGTAAGCTGTATGTCTCTGTAGGTATTGCTAGGGTGTTAATAACTTTAAATCTGTTTAACTGCATTGAGTTTACTCTTTTGTACCTTATGCACACTCCTGCAGTAAATCTTTCTGAAGCTTCTCTTTCATGACATCCAGTCATAGAAAATTTGCTTCACTAAACTCCATCTGACCCATGCAAGGATGAAAAAGTGGGCATTAAAACAATGGTGGACTGGTATAGTTATGTAAGCAAAAACTGAACTGTGGTTTTCAGTTCAATCCCACTACATGGGCAAGTGTCTTCTATCATAGCTTCAAGACAGCCCGAGCCTTGTTTGTGAAACTTGATAGAGGGAAATTGTGTAAACCCTTCTGATAGACTTGTATCTAATGCATCAAAGTTTCTCCTCTTGTTACCTCCCAACCAGTGACTGAAGTTATGTAAATGTTCTGATTAAGAAATAAAAAGAAAAAATGACAAGATAAATAAATAAATAAATGTTTGTTTTTAAATTCATTTGATTATCTTTACTATGGAAAGCTAAAACGTAGGAACAATACACACATAGCAATGTACTTCAAGATAAATTTCTGCTTTGAAAATAAAGCAACATAATTATAGATGGTACAGTCTAGATAATTCTGCTAAGAATGATATCTCTTCCTCTCTCTGTGTGTGTGTGTGTGTGTGTGTGTGTGTGTGTGTGTGTGTGTGTGTGTGTGTGTGTGTGTGTGTGTGTGTGTGTGTGTGTGTGTGAGTCACTCATTCACTCACACTCACACACACATACACACACACACACACAAACACTTTCTAAGAATTCATCTGGTCTCAAGTATCAATTATATCTCAGTGCAAATATTTCTCTGTATTATGAAGATTACAAAACAAGCATTCTGGTGCTATTTCTTGCTTGACAAGAGTTTTTGAGAAAATATATCACTGAAGAAGCCATGCCAATGAAGTGTTCTTTCTTCTTCTCAAGGCTAGCTGGGCAAAACAAAGAAATTCTGCAGGTTTAGTTAGATATATTCTTTCAATTCTTTCATTGAAATGGATGTAAGGAACATTCTAGGACCATCTTTTTTGTGTGCGATTTGTCAGTTTAGCTGGAATTTAAAAAAAATTTCTTTTTAATTTTTTTTTGTAATAGTTTAACTGGTTAAATGTTTTATCCAGTAGTTGCAAGTTAATTATGTATTTTCATATTTCTGTCATTATCTTTCTGAACATAGTTAGCATCCTTTTTTTTTTTTTTTCAATATTTTTATCTTTGACAATTTACTTGTTTCAGCCCTGCTGGAGCATCACCTTGAAGGATTTAGCTGAAGAAATCACCTTCAGTATTTATTTTCTTAAGTCTGGTACTTATTTTGACAGTTTCTTTTGCTGAATTCCTAGGGTTATGGGGATGTAAACAAACCAACACTGGACCTCAAGTGGTGGTGGGGGACATTTACACACGCGTGCGCGCGCGCATATGATGAACTTCCAGACACTTATGTGTACAACAGATATTTTTGTTTGTATTATGTATGATCCTAGAATAAGAGATTTATATTTTTACTTTCTTCGTTGTGTTTGTATGTCTTCTTGTTTACCTGAGTATTATAAGTTCTAATAAGTGTATATCTATTATTGTTTAACCCCAGGTCAGCTCTGGCTGAACAGTACTATTATGAAAGGCATTCCAACCATGACTGCCTATTATTTTCCTATGTGCAGGGAATTCAGCACTGCATTATCTAATGTGTCCTTTCCTAAGATAGTGGGGTGTGATTTTAATGAGATTTGGATGCTGTTTCTAGGAACTTAAGAAGTCTGTAGAGACCCATGTTGGCTCAAGCATGTCTAGTGTTTATCTCTGTATTATCTACTATACTTAATAGCATAAAAAACCCATAAAAAACCCCACATAAATGTATTAGACACATCTCAGTTTCAGCAGCAATATATGTAAGAAAAAAAAGATTTTAGTACATTAAAGCTTATGGGAGACCCAAAATCACATATAGGACCCAGGATGGTTTTCCTTTTAGACATTTTTGGGGAGAAAATAAGTGTCTTATATACCATCAAATATGGTATATTATTATGGGTTGTTGTTGCTGTTTAACCCTAGGTCTCATTTTGATCAAGCAGATCAATATAATCAAAGGCACTCTGTCTTTGTAGTTCTTTCTCTTGAGACATAGTGTACTTGGATGACATCCAGAATCTGATGGAAGATTTCTTAGACTACCAGGACTGACTGTATTGTCTAACACGTCTTCTCCACCTCACTTCTGTTTTTAGCAGTGAGTGAGTTATTAGGAAGGTTTGTCTGCTATGTCCTGCAGGTTGTTCAACCATGCAGATGCTTTCTTGCTGAATCAGGTTTCTCTCTCTCTCTCTCTTTTTTTGTTTTTGCTTCTAGATTAATTAGGTGTTGTGTGAAAGCTATCAATATCTAATTAGGTACTGTGTTGACAGCTATCAATATCCATGTTCAGTAAGTGTTAGTGCTGATACATTAATGTTGAAATTTGACTATTACTTTGTGTGTATGTGTTTTGGGACTTATTATTAAGACGCCAACTCAGCCCTGATCCAAATGGTTTATGTACAAAGGTGTTCCAGCCATAACTATCCTGTCTTTTATTCAAACATAGTAGATCAATAGTGAAGGTCCATGGCTCAGTGGTTAGAGCATCGGACTCACAATTGTGAGGTAGTGAGTTCGATTCCCAGACCAGGCAGTGTGTTGTGTTCTTGAGCAAGACACTTTGTTTTATGTTGTTCCAGTTCCCTCAGCTGTAGAAATGAGTTGTGATATCACTGGTGCCAAGCTGTATCAGCTTTTGCCTTTCCCTTGAATAACATTGGTTGTGTGGAAAGGAGAGGCTGGTATGCATGGGCAACTACTGGTCTTCCATAAACAACCTTGCCTCGACTTGTGCTTTGGAAAGGTATTTTCTAGGTGCAATCCTATGGTTATTCATGACCGAAGGAGGTCTTTACTTTAGCATATCAATGACTGCCTTATCCAATGTGTACTTCCTTTTTTCTTTAATGGTAGAGTGTAATATGAAGGAGATTTGGCTATTTCTTAACCATGTAGAGATTCTCTCATTGGCTCAGTGAATGTATGTGTGTGCATGTGTGTTTATTTCATACATAGTGGTGGTAGGTTTGAGTATTTAAATAAACTTGTATATCATTATTTGTAAATAATATTTCATTGAGAATACTTGTTTTCTGGTTGTTATTATTGTTGTTTAGTCCCTGCCTTAGTTAAGCAAACCTGTGATCAAAGACATTCCGGCTTTGACTATTCCTTTTTTTTTTCCTATGTGCAAGCACGGCTAGTTGGTTAATAAGTTCTCTTCCCAATTATATGTGTTCCGGTTCAGTCCTGCAGCATGGCACCTTGAGTAAGTGTCTTCTACTATAATGCCAGGTTAGCCAAAGCCTTGTGAGTGAATTTGGTAGACAGAAACTGAAGAAGCTGGCAAATGTGTGTGTGTGTGTGCGTGTGTGTGTGTGTATTTTTGTGTGTGAGGATGTTGAGGTTTCTTTGTCTTGACAGTGTGCAGTAGATGTAAATGAGTGCCTCTGTCATTGTTTCCAATCTTCCATGAAAACATGTCTGGGCATGTGGAAATATTATCATCCTTCAGAACAGGTGATGGCGGATGACAAGAAGGCCATCTGGCCATAGAAAATCTGTCTCATTGAATTTCTCAAACCCATGTGAGCATGGCAAAAGTAAGATATTGAAATGATAACATAACAATGAGGATAATATGCAGTTAACCTAGGACTATATTATTCTGTGTGACCTTTTTAAGACAACAGAGTCTGGTTTGAGGGATGGTCTGGGCATCATTTCTATCAGTTCAAACAATCACATACAGGCTCTCTCATTTGCTTGTTGTCTCTTGGTGTAGATGACATGAGTTAATGTGCATTCCATTGCTGGTGCAAAGCGCAGTATTTTATATTGGTTGTAAATATATTTTAGATAACGACTGACCCAGCATGTTTCTACGTTGTTTTGTAAATATGAATGCGTGTTTACATCAAGTTGTATATACTGATGTCTAAGTTATGACCAAGCTGTATTTACACTACATCCTTCTGCCTTTCTTCTCTGCTCACTATTGTTGGGAGGGTCATGGAGGTTAGAGTCCTCAGGCATTCCTTCCATAAGGCCCTTTCCGAAGCGACTGTCAATACTTTTTCGAGCTGGATTCCCAAGTGCAACCAACTGAAATTATGGATATTATCCAACCATCTCATTTTTAGTCTACCCTTATGTCTCTTGCCAGTTGGCTCAGCTTGAAGAATCCATCTTGTGATACTTTCCTGTGGCATTCTAATCACATGTTCATAGTACCGAAGTTGTGACCTCTCAATGCAGAAAAGTAGCAGCTTAACCTTGAGAAACTCCTTGATCTCCGAGCTATGCACTATTGAGTAACATTACTCCAAAAATCCTTTTGAGGAACCCCATTCTGGTTGCTTGTATTTGCTATCATATTCTCTCAGTCATTATCCAACATTAACCTGTTAGCCAGGGTCAAATAAATGACCTAATCTTTTGGTGGGCGATACTTGGTTATGTGTATAGATTTGTTCTTTGAACTGTTTCCTTGAAGGGTTTCTTTGAATAATAATATAAAGCACAAAGTGGAACACTTTTTTTTAATTTCTATACTGGCATGGCTGTGTAGTAAGACACTTACTTTCCAATCACATCGTTCTGGGCTCAGTCCCACTGCATAGCACCTTGGGCAAATGTCTTCTACTATAGCCTTGGGCTGACCAAAGCCTTGTTGGTGGATTTGGTAGACAGAATGTCTCGAGGTATTTGTTCTGAATCTCTATGCTCTGAGTTCAAATCCCACTGGGGTCAGCATTGGCTTTTGTACTTTTGGGGTTGATAAAAATGTACCAATCCAGTGTGGTGGGTTGGTGGATCTATAAGAACTGTCAAACCAGATGTTTGGTAGTATTTGTTCTGGCTCTTTGTATTCTGTGTTGATCCCGTCATGTCTTACTTAAGTTGTAGAGTTAATCTGTTGCCCAAATTTAACACCATCATCTGGCATCTTTGGTGCCTTTATTTGGTGCCACTGTGTTGCAAGTACTTGGGCCAGGTCTCCAGCTTTAGGATGTCTCCATCTTCCCTTCTATCAGTATTAGAGGTCCTGTAATAAGAGGTCGAGGGCCATTAAAATTTTATTTCTATTCTGTTGACTATAATACTAGTCTGTAGGATGTTCTAACATTATATGTGTTATATGTGTAATATACATGTATTATATATGTAATAATTACATTATATATGCACTTTATTTGTTTTGTTATGCATGGGATCCCTTGGTTTATGAAAAAATTGTCTGGTATAAAATGAGTCTGTAGTGCAAAAAAAAAAATGCTGGGGACCTCAGCTATAAAGGGTCATGGGAATTGCCATCTTTTTTTATTAAAAATGAAAAGAAAATTTATTTCCTTAAGATAGTAGGATATGATTTGGATGGATTTGACTGTTATTGCTAGCATAGAGGCTTCTCTTTAGTATGTTTATGTGTGAGGAAGGTTGTTTAGATATAAGAAAGACATGAGAGAAGAATGGATACCTCATTGGCGACTCTCAGTTATCACTTGACATCATTTAGATATATCATTGTATAAGACTTCCTTCCTGGAGTGTAGTTTGTAATGTGTGTGTCTGTCTGTGTATTTGGATTATTTGTTCAAGTGTGTTTATGTTTGCATGTCAATTGTGTCACACACTTTGAATATACCTAGTGTTTTCATTGTAATGACTTTTTTGTGTGGGAATAGTATAACTCAAGAGTTTACACCAAGCATCAAAATGTGTGTCAATAGAGTTATCAGTAACCATTATTTTGTTTTTTTAATGAAAATATGACAAATAGAATCAATTAGCTGACCTTTCCTAATCAGATAAATCAACCATCATCATCATCATCATCATCATCATTGCCACCATCACCATCACTATCATCATTTCATGTGTGTTTTCCATGCTGGCAAGAGTTGAATAAATCTTTACAGTTTGCATTATTTTGCATACAAACAGAAAACTGGCTATCTTTGGTATGCATTGGATGCAATTTGTGATTCCACAAATTGTGGACTAGGTACAATTTGTCATTCCACCAGCTCTAGAAAGGCTGTCTTCACTGGAAGCATAGCCACTCTAGTGAGGACTAAAGCCTTTTCTCTACCCACTACCAGTTCTTATTCACTGTTTCTGTCCTCCTAGATAAGTAGTATGTGATGTGTCTTACTGAATCCATGTCTTGCGCATACATTCCATATTTGGCATGTTTTCTTTAGTTGGATATCCTTCCTATCACCAGCCACTTTACAGAGTCAACTGAGTGCATTTTAACATGCTACTGGCAATGGAAAAGGTTGTCCTTCTGTAACAAAGAGGACTAAATGGTTATCCTCTAGTTGTTATTTGGTGTAACTGCTCTCATAGATGAATAACCTGTGATGCAGCTTGCTGAGTCCTCATCTCATTTGTATGTTCCAATCCAACATACTTTAGCTAAAGTCATAATAACTACAACAGGTTTTGAACTCAGTACTTAAAGTTAGTCACACATTTATTAATTATAAATGCATCTTCTGCTTCTAGCAATGAGCTACACCTTTATGGTGTCCTTTTTTGCTGCAAAGTGGCCTGGGTTTGTAAGGGTTAAGGATTTTGGCCATGGACCCAGTGAAAGACGAGTTAGAGGTTACAAACACTTCATCCAGCAAGCTGGTGACCTGAGCTGTTGAGTTCAAGTACTTGGTATGAGTTAAAGACGTACTTCTGAAACTAAAACCACTTATGCTTGACCGATACTATTTCTGTTTTGGTGATTTTAGGTTAAACGTACTCTCATTAGACTAATTTAATATTGCTCTGTTCTAATAACATCTAAGTTATAAATTTTCAGACTACATCTGACCATCATTATGTTTCATATTCTAGGAACAGGATACCTAATGACAGTCAAAGATTGCATCAGTTAAAACATAGTGTGGATATAGATATTAAATTCTTTCATTTTTGAAGATGGGCTTAATAGGTGAAAACTTATATATTTGGTATTTATATTGTTATATTTTAAAGGTGTTTATATTATCTTAGGATGATCAGCTTGTTATAAATCATGTTCTAGTTGATATTAAGCAAAAAATATTGTATGTCCTGGTACACTTCATATAATTATGCCAATTATGGTTTGGCACATTCATATAGTTAGTCTATATGAGCATTGAAATGATCTTTCAGTGTCATAATTAGTTTTGTTGGAGTTATTGTTGAGTATTTTCAGCCAATCCTACCTGAATAAACCTACAACATGTAGGACTAATAACATGTCTAGATATGACCAAATTATACAACCAGCATCCCAGATGTTCAGTATATGGGTTTGTGTTTGACTAGAACTGTTGTTGTTGTTTAATTCCAGGTCACTTCTGCTCAAACAAGACCTTGTGATCAAAAGACAATCCAATCCCTACTTTTTTTTCCAGACATAGGGTGTTTAGGATTTCATTATCTAATGACTTATTTTTTTAAGATGGCAAGGTGTTATTATTGAGAATTTAGTTACTATTTCTAACAGATCAAGTAACCACACGAAAGCTCCCTTGTTGGCTCATGTTTAACTAGAGTTTTATGGATGAGTTAAAGAAAGAAGGGTAGTACATGATTTTTTTTTTTTTTTTTGCAAGACCTTCAGAGGCCTTGATTGAAGAAACTGGAGATCTTGTGCAGAATGCTTGTAACTGAGTAAACTCCACTAAGATCATCCAAAGGTTTGGTAGTGATGTTAAAACCAGAGCAAGGGATTAAGTCAGCCATTGTGAAGCATAGTGTTGTAAGATTTAGGAGTTAAAACATGGTTCCCAGATAAAAAGCAAAACAAAAAAACAGTAAGAATTTTTGTTGATGAAGATATAGTATTATGTTTAATAAATCCAGTGACTACGGTAGTCGGAACATTGTTTCACTGTTGTTTTAACATTTTTATCAAGAATTTTCATCAAAAATTTTCATCAAAAATTTCAACAGAAATTTTCACCAAACATTTTCATCGAAAATTTCTTCAAACATGTTCGTCAAAAATTTTCATCAAAATTTTCGTCAAAAATTTCATCAAAAAATTTCATCAAAAATTTTCATCAAACATTTTCATCAAAAATTTTCATCAAAATTTTCATCAAACATTTTCATCGAAAATTTCAACAAAAATTTTCAAAACTTTTCAGCAAAATTTTCATCGAAAATTTAATCAAAAATTTTCAAAAATTTTCATCAAACATTCCATCAAACATTTTCATCAAACATTTCCATCAAACATTTCCATCAAACATTTCCATCAAACATTTTCATCAAACATTTTCATCAAACATTTTCCTCAAACATTTTCAAACATTTTCATCAAAAATTTCAACAAAAATTTTCATCAAAAATTTTCAGCAAGATTTCATCGAAAATTGAAAGAGCAGCCAAATATTTTTGATCCACACTCTACTGTCTTTCAGAAAGGATGGATGCACTAAATAATGTCTGAAAAACAAAATAATGAAATGGTCACAGCTGAAATGCTCTTGATCATTTATCTGCCTGGTCAGGGCTGACCTTGAGCTAAACGAAAACACTACTTACCTTCATTAGTTTGCATGCAATCCAACAATGAGATTCATTTTGGACATAATACAGACTGTACTTTTTTTTATATTTATTTTATTTTCTATCAGAAGTTAACGTCTCTGAATTATTGAATTCCCGAAGAATTCTATTTTCCTCCACCAATGAACATACACTCTTCTATATTTACTTCATGATTTATTCATCACTGTTTCAGCAAGTTCAGTGAAAGCTTTGTTATAACTGATGAGTCAGAATAATACCAAAACATGTCATCTGAAGTTGTTTCCCATTCTTGCTAAGGAAACTGAAAATAATATTAATCATTTATTAATATCATTTTAATATTCCTATACATCTATTTCTTGTTAGCCTTTTAATACTCCCTATGTTAAATTTGTTAGCAATGAGTTAAGTATGCAATAGTTCACCAGTATACAGTATCCTTATATATGTAATATGACACCTTACAACCCTTTCATTATTTTAAGATACATATCATGTGTAGTCTCATTTATTACTGATCCATTTATCACTGGTCTGGGATAATGCACTATTGCTCATTTGTGAACTATATTATACTTATAATGGATTGATTTGTGATAACATGGGTTGATCATTCAGAGATTCTGCTTGTACTACAAAAACATGCTCCTGTTACCACTCACAATACCCAGCTACCTACAACTCACTGATTATCACTTGTATTTACATGAGTGTTGCAAAGCTGCATATTTTTTGCACAGATTTATGTACTCATATCCATAAACATGGGGCCAATGAACAGAAAAAAAAAATGAAGGCGCCTGATCCTAACAAATGATGCAGATGAATGTACTCTCTCTCTACAGGAAAAGTTAGAGATGATCAAAAAAATACATGACAGAAGCTTTACTACTCAGGGCCATGAGTTTGATATCAATAAATCTACCATTTGTTCTATTCACAAAGTGAATGGAAATGATTCATATATCACTGATTTATTTATCACTATTGTTTTTGCATAAACTCTTATGATAAACAAGGATAGATGTATATCTCTGTCTGGAGACATAGCTTAATGACATGAGTTGTGCTGAATTCATAGTTTGGAGTGGAGTTTTTTTTCATATAGGCGCAGGAGTGGCTGTGTGATAAGTAGCTTGCTTACCAACCACATGGTTCCGGGTTCAGTCCCACTGCGTGGCACCTTGGGCAAGTGTCTTCTACTATAGCCTCGGGCTGACCAAAGCCTTGTGAGTGGATTTGGTAGACGGAGACTGAAAGAAACCCGTCATATATATGTATATATATATATATGTATGTGTGTGTATATGTTTGTGTGTCTGTGTTTGTCCCCCAACATCGCTTGACAACCGATGCTGGTGTGTTTACGTCCCCGTAACTTAGCTGTTCGGCAAAAGAGGCCGATTGAATAAGTACTAGGCTTCCAAAGAATAAGTCCTGGGGTCGATTTGCTCGACTAAAGGCGGTGCTCCAGCATGGCCGCAGTCAAATGACTGAAACAAGTAAAAGAGTAAAAAGAGAGTATCCTAGTAATTGCAGAGGGTTTTTTTTCCTCCTCCTCTAAATAGACATGATGTGAAATGTAGGATTTCCATAGAAATGGAAAATGGGAGAAACTGCAATGACCTAAATATAACAAAATTGATTTCTTTTCACTAGGCACTTGGCCAATTGTTTGAGGGTAGGATGGTAGATCATTTTTTTTATAAACTCCAGAGAAATTAAAGGCAAAATTGATTAAAGCAGGATTTGAACTCAGGAGAGAGATAAGATGCACCACTACTACCATCACCATTATCATCATCACATGTCCACTTTACCATTATGGCTTGGTTCTTACAGCCTCTCACCACTTGTTGTGTGTGTGTGTGTGCATGCATGCATGTTTGTGTGTTTGTATGAAAGAGTAGTCCATTGGCAGAGTCATTTGAAAGCTTGATGGAATGTATTGCAGTATTCATTCTGGTTCTCTGTGTTTTGAGTTCAAGTCTCATTGAGGTCAACTTTGCTTTTCATCTTCCCAGGATTAATGGAGTATTAGCCCAGAGCTGGTGCAGCCTCCATCTCTCCCTCTGTCTGTCACATCCTAGATGTTCCATTAGGTTATGGTTTTCTGTGCCTGCTTACAACTACATGGGTACTTAAAACCAGTAGCAAAAGCTTGGTACATACAGATACCAAGTTATTTTTGATTGCTTTTGATAGCAGAAGATTTGAATTATGTGTGTGCATGCATGTTTGTATGTATGTGTGATATTTTTTTTTTTTTACTGGTTTCAGTCACTGACATAATCAAGCAGCCGCCTTCTGTATAGTAGAGCTATGCCAGATTAGTAACCAGAAATACTTAAGAAGAAGAACAAGCTAACATGATTTGTTGACGGGGAGTGACAACAGACCTCACTGTCCATAGTTCAGCATATCTTCATACCATGCATAGAATGTAAATACAGATACACACAAGTGCACGCATACATACATACATACATACATACATTGTAAAACTAAATAAAACTAAACAATGACATACACACATGCATGCATACAAATGTTTGTACAGTTCCTGTTGTTTATGAAATTCATTCAGAAGGCATTGATCAACTTGGGGGTCAAAGTAGAAGACACCCAAGGCACCTTTCCAACAAGACCACCATTATAAGCTATTTTATTACTTTTCTTTTAGTTTAGACTACAGCTTAGCATAGGCTTGGCAGAGCTATCATTTAAGACATTCCAGCCATGACCATCTTATGCTATATTTACTTACATGTTTAAGACTAGATCCCACAGTTCTAGTGATGAAAGTCTGCCTGATGTTTGATATTGATGATATTCTTCAGAGCAAAATAACACATCATTTATTTTTTATAAACAGACAGCAGAACCTGGTGCAGACCCTGGCCTTTACCAGCTACTGTCAAATCGTCCAACCCATGCTAGAATGGAAAACAGATGTTAAATGATGATGATGATGATACTAGTTTGTTGTTGTTTAGAGACCTATGTTCAAAGTTGTTCATGTATGTGATTATCCTGTTTATCATTCAGACACTGTATTTTTTTTCTTACTTGTTTCAGTCATTAGACTACAGCCATCCTGGGAACCACCTTGAAGAATTTTGAGTCAAATGAATTGACCTAGTACTTTTTTTTTTTAAAGCCTAGTACTTTTCTATCACTCTCTTTTGCCAAACTGCTAAGTTATGGGGGGCATAAACACACTAAACCTGGTTGTCAAGCAGTGGTGGGGGACAAACAGGCACAAACACACATACACATGTGACAGGCTGCTTTTAGTTTCCATCTACCAAATCCATTCACAAATGTCTCCTTCTCTAGCCTTGGGTTAGAGTAGAAGACACCAGTCCACGGTTCCACACAGTGGGACTGAACCTGAAACCATGCAGTTGGGAGCAAGCTTCTTACCACCCAGCCATGCCGCACCTATATCTAGAACTACATTATCTGATATATCCAAGCATTTATTTTAAGACAGTAGAATGTGATTAAGAGAGATTTGACTACCATTTCTAGGTGATCAAGTGACTGCATAGAGGCTTCTTCGTTGCTCTCAGACTATCACTAGTTTCAAGTTCTAATTCCTTTTCTTCTTTATTATCAGCCACCATCAATAGCATGACTGCCTCCTCTCTTTCTTTCTATCATACATGTACATACACTCTTCCTCTCTTACAATCTTTCTGCTTTGTACATGCAAATACTTACATACACACACACACACACACACACACACACACACACACATATATATATATATATCTTGCCTTTTCTCTCTCATTCTCTTGAACTAGTTGCATGTCTCCTCTTTTTCACAACTTACTGCTTCTTACCATTTTGCTAGCCTCATTCTGGTGGTTTAAGGATATGCGTGTGCATGCATGCACACACACGCACACACACGCACACACACACATACATGCATGCACATACACGATATCTACTTTAGGGCCATTGTGTCAAATGAGGCGTAAACAATAGTTGCATTCATTACTGTACATTGTGAAAGAAAATAAAGACATGCTAATGGTGTTTACTATATTCTACCACTGTGAAGACTTTTAAATAGAATTGCCTTTTTCGTTATACTAAGCCTAGCAAGCAAACATATTGATCTGGCTTTCTTCCCCTCCTCCTTTACTTCTTCTACTTCCTCACTCTACATCTAATTCTCTTATTTTTCCTCTTTCTTCATTTCTTTCATATTTTTCCTTTCTCTTACAGTATGTCTTTTTCCATTCTTCTTCTTTGTTCCTTTCACTCCTTTTTGTCCTTTTCTCTTCTTTTCTTCTCCATTTCCCCTCATTTTTCATGTTCTCTTTTTTTCTCTCTTATTGTTGTTGTTATTCATATCCTCCTCTTCACCACCATCACCATCAGCATTCACCTCTAGGCCAGAAAACATAGTTGAAAGACAGCACTAACCCTTGGCAGTCAGGGTGAATCTAGATTTAGTAGAGTTCCTTAGCTGGCTCCAAATCATTGTCTGTCACCCTACCCACCAATTTAGGTGTCTTGTTTCATATTTCTTGTAGACATTCTTTGTATTTGTTGATTTTGTATACCCACCACATCAATTCTCAATTTCTATGGTTTTTCTTTGTAATGGCCTTCTTATTCAACACCCTTATGGGCAATAAAAGAATGTATTATTATTATTATTATTATTATTATTATTATTATTATTATTATTATTATTATTATTATTGTTGTTGTTGTTGTTGTTATTAAGGTAGTAAGACAGAAGAATCATTAGCACATTGAGCAAAATGCTCAGTGGCATTTCGTCTGCCCTTACGTTCTGAGTTCCAATTCTGCCAAGGTTGACTTTGTTTTTCAACCTTTCGGGGTTGATAAATTAAGTTTCAGTGAAACACGGGGGGGGGGGGGGGGGGGGTTAATGTAATCGACTAGTCACCTCCCCACAAAATTTCAGGTCTTGCGCCTTTAGTAGAAAGGATTATTATTATTATTATTATTATTATGCTTTGTGAAAAGCATCTGTGCTGGTGCCAGGTTAATGAAATAAGCATCTTTTGATCATTGAGGTCAATGTAATTGATTAACCCCCTTTCCCCTAATTTTATGCCTTCTGCCTACAGTAGAAAAGATTATTATTACTTGACTAAGTCTTTACCCATTGCTATGCTGCCAGTAAAAATATTTGTTAAACATGCACATACCTTCTTTTAATAGTAGACTGTTATATAGTGAGTTATATATTAGTTGCTATGGTTACAACATCCTACTATCTATCTTTCACAAACTCTCTCTCTCTCTCTCTCTCTCTCTCTCTCTCTCTCTCTCTCTCTCTCTCTCTCTCTCTTCTCTCTCTCATTGAATTTCTCTCTCAACAACAACCTGTCATTATAGTGAAAGCCTTTCTTTAAAGTCTGTTAGGTTATCTATATGTTGAAAAACATACAGAAACACACACACACAGAAATACACATACACACAAACAACTAAAAAAATAATCATCATACATACACACACACACACACACACACACATACACACAAATTTACACATAAACACAAGTTATCTGTGTGTGTGCTTGTCACTTGTGTATGCATAGAATTTGATTATAGAGCTGTTTTTGTTGAACAGATAAGGAAAATATAACCTTGATTGGAAATAGATGAGGTGTTGGCAACAAGACGAACATCTGGCTATAAAAAAATAAAAAAAACCTGCCTCAACAAATTTTATCTGACCCATGAAAGCATGGAAATGTAAATGTTAAAAATGGTGATGATGATGATGATCATCATCATCTAACCCATGCCAGCATGGAAAAACAGATGTAAAAATGAATGAACAAATAAACATACACATACACTTGTGAATATACACATATATACACATATGTATATAAACACATGGGTTTGTAATCCACTACTGCACAAATTTTTATGCATGTGTGTTTACATGTCAACATGTAGCACATCAGTTATGAAATAGCTTTTATATATTTCAGTTCAAAAGTTACTTACATGTATGAAAATCATTTGAAAGTATCTCTCCTCTCTCTACCCGTAACTCTCATAGCATCCATCATTGTACATATTTCATCTACTTGCCCATCATCACATCCTTTTTACCCCCTGCTGCCTGCACAGTGTGAGGCCAGAGCTCAGAAATAACATCTAAAAAAGATCATTAATAATGGTTGATTCTTTATGGTTCCATAATGGAATAAAGTTTGGTAGTATGATGTTATGTGGAGCAAAAGTTCCCACTCTGCCTCTAGCTATAGTACATTGGGACATTGTATAGCTGTATTTATGTGTAATTATGAGTGTGTATGAGTATGCATGTGTGAATATATGCAGTATGTATGTAATTATATATAATGTATAAATGCATGTGTTTGTTTGTGTGTGTATGAGTGTGTGTTATTTGGGTCAAGTCAGTCTCTTGTTACTTGGAGTTTTGCTTGTAGGTTCTGGGTTCAGTCCCACTGCATGACATTTTGGGCAAGTGTCTTCTACTATAGCCTTGGGCTGACCAGGGCCTTGTGGGTTGAATTGGTAGGTGGAAACTGAAAGAAGCTTATCGTATATATGATAAATATGTATGTGAGTGTGTCTTTGTCTCTGTGTATGTCCTTGTAACTTGGTGGTTCAGCAAAAGAGCCTGATAGAATAAGTACTAGACTTACAAAGAATAAATCCTGGATCAATTTCTTCAGCTAACAGACCCTTTAAGGCAGTGCTCCAGCATGGCTGCAGTCAAATGAAAGAAATGAGTAAGAAAAAAAAAGAATAAAAGAATATATATATGAACTTTAGTTAAAATACGTTTGTGGCATATTTTAACTTCTATAGGTAAATTCACTGCAGTTATTATGGAAAGAAAATTTCTCTCTAATTGTTGTTGGCACTCCATCGCTTACGACGTCGAGGGTTCCAGTTGATCCGATCAACAGAACAGCCTGCTCGTGAAATTAACGTGCAAGTGGCTGAGCACTCCACAGACACGTGTACCCTTAACATAGTTCTTGGGGATATTCAGCATGACACAGTGTGACAAGGCTGACCCTTTGAATTACAGGCACAACAGAAACAGGAAGAAAGAGTGAGAGAAAGTTGTGGTGAAAGAGTACAGCAGGGTTCGCCACCATCCCCTGCCGGAGCCTCGTGGAGCTTTTAGGTGTTTTCGCTCAATAAACACTCACAACGCCCGGTCTGGGAATCGAAACCGCGATCCTATGACCGTGAGTCCGCTGCCCTAACCACTGGGCCATTGCGCCTCCACTCTCTAATGGTACAAGGTGCAAAAACACCATATCTACCCAGTGCTTCCCAAATATATATATATATATATATATATATATATATATATGCATATATATTGTGTGTGTGTGTGTGTGTGTGTGATCATCATCATCATTTAACCACCATATGTAAATATATAAGGTTGGTATACAGGAAAAACAGAACTCAAAACATGAGTAAATATATATATTTTAATTAATAATTGGCAGAAAGAGCCAGCATACAAAACTCTTGGCCTTTTAGTTATTCTGTAACTTTCTGCCAATTATTAATAAAAAAAAAATATGTATATCAAAAGGTAGTCACAATCAAATACCAAAGATAGTATTAAAAATATATAAAAACAAAATTGCCGCAAAATATAAAAATAAATGTTTTATATATTATTTATTATTTAAATACTAATAGGATCACCCTGTATATATATTAATATTATAGTTATTATTAAGATGGTGAATTGGCAGAACCATTAGCACACCAGGTAAAAATGCTCAGTGTTATTTCATCTCTCTTTACGTTCTGAGTTCAAATTCTGCCAGGGTCGACTTTGCCTTTTATCCTTTTGAGGTCAATAAAATAAGTACAAGTTGAACACCAGGGTCGAGTTAATCAACTTAGCTCCCCCGCCAAAACCTACTGGCATTGTGTCAAAATTTGAAGCCAATTTTATAATTATATTTAGAAGACAAATTATTGTTTTGAGTCCTGGCTGTGTGGTTAACAAGTTCGCTTTCTAATCATGTAGTTTTGGGTTCACTCCTATTGCATGGCAACTTGGGCAAATGTCTTTTATTATAACCCTGCACTGACCCAAGCTTTGTAAGTGGATTTACTAGTCAGAAACTGAAACAAGCCCATCGAATGTGTGTGTGTGTGTGTGTGTGTGTGAGTTCTTCCTTGTCTTGACATCATGTTACCATCACATAAGTAATATCATTTGTTTCTAATCTTCTGTAAAAATACGTCTGGTCATAGAGAAATATTACCTTGTTAGAAAACAAGTGAGGGTTAATGACAGGAAAGGCTTCCAGTCAGAGAAAATTTGCACTAACAAATTCCATCTGACACATATAAGCATGGAAAAGTGGACATAAAAGTGATGATGCTTTAGTTTTAATCTCTTAATTTAAGATATTTTTCATAATGCCATATATTCCATTTTTTTCCTAAATACTTTTATTTTTATTTTGTTTTGAATAATATTCTTCCCAGGGTCTGCACCATTTATACAATTCCTGGTCTTATCTTTAGAATAAAGTAGTTATCAGTTGTCTTAGTTATTGATGTTTTTTAATGTAGGCAGGAATTGTGGGAGTGATTTACTGTCTGTTGTTTCTGATTCATTATCTTTCTGATTCAAAATGTTTGACATATTAACAATAGGCTTCTTTCAGCAATCAGGAAACAGTTAGGTTGTATTATCTGACATTAGTTTGTTGCTAGGGTATACTATCTCTGTGTAAAGTTCTCCATTATATTTTGCTATTACTATAGTTTTCATGACCAGTTTTCACGAATTTTTTTTTTTAATGTTATAATGGTTTATTCAGAGAGAGAGAGAGGAAGAGGCTATACATTTTTTCAGGACTTCCATGACTTGTGAGGTAAAGTAGAAATCTGGCCCAAATACATGCAACAGTTGATGTGTTAACCCTTTAGCACAGCGTTTCTCAACTGGGTTCCTCGCGAAAGAGTGAGATAAGCTAATGCTAATTTCATGGTCATAATATTACTATACATTCACAACATATTATTGGTTATTGTAATATTGTAATATGGACACAATTTGAACTGCAATGAAAAATATATGAGAAAGATATAGTATATAATTTTCTTGTAGGGGTTCCTCGAAACATGTAATTTATTTTAAGGGTTATGCAAGGGTAGAAAGGTTGAGAAACACTGCCTTAGCATTTAAACCAGCCATATCTAGCCCAAATAGTCATTCTTTTGTACATTCAATGCCTTTATATAAGGTAGTTTTATTATCAATTCATATAAATCTTTCTTGTTTTGTATTGTGCTGCAATCACTAGCGTAGCTAGAGTGTGTGCTGCCTGGGGCAGCCCTTCCGTTTGCTGTCCCCCGGACCCCACGAAAAAACACATATTGCCTACAGCAGACCTAAAAGTGCTGCCCCTTTAAAAGTGGCACCCGGGGCAGACTGCTACCACTACCCCCTCCCCCATTATGTTAGTTGCTTCAATGACTTCTTTTGAATAAAACAGCAACAATATTAAATACCAGTAATAGCTACAGGTTTCAAATGTCAGTGGAACTAAAAACTTTTTGTGTGAATGTATACATATCTGTGTAAATACACATGCCTATATTAATTAACTAAAATACTCACATGCATATATTTAATATATGTATATTTAGCCTAGTTGTGCAATAGAGTAAAGAAATTTCTATTGTTTACTGATGAAGTCTATTTGCATAATGAGGCTAAATGTATATCTGTTTCCTGAGGCATGTAGATTAATTTACATTCTGTCTATCTATCTATCTATCTATGGATGCATGTTTGAGTTTAAAAACAAAAGGGGGGGGATACTCAATTAAAGAAGAGGAGTGTAAATATTTATTTGTGTGGGTGGCACATAAAATACACCATTTTGAGCGTGGCCATTGCCAGTACAGCCTGACTGGCCTTCATAGGATTTTCGAGCGAGATCGTTGCCAGTGCCCCTGGACTGGCTCTTGTGTGGGTGGCACATAAAATACACCATTTTGAGCATGGCCGTTGCCAGTACCGCCTGACTGGCCTTCGTAGGATTTTCGAGCGAGATCGTTGCCAGTGCTCCTGGACTGGCTCTTGTGCGGGTGGCACATAAAATACACCATTTTGAGCATGGCCGTTGCCAGTACCGCCTGACTGGCGTTCATGCGGGTGACACGTAAAAGCACCCACTATACTCTCTGAGTGATTGGCGTTAGGAAGGGCATCCAGCTGTAGAAACTCTGCCAAATCAGATTGGAGGCTGATGTAGCCATCCGGTTTCACCAGTCCTCAGTCAAATCGTCCAACCCATGCTAGCATGGAAAGCGGATGTTAAACGATGATGATGATGATTGTAGCATTGAAAGTGATCTCACTTCTCCAGGCTTGAGTAGTCTCTGCTGTGTTGATGTGGTCAAATAGAGTGAAATGTGTTTGTAATTGACCCTTGCCTGCACACAAAGATAAAACTGTATTTCTCACAAACATATAAATTAACTTTGTGAGTTCAATTATTTCCGATTTAGGAGAGTTGCTAACAATTACTGTTACGTTTTGCTTTCTTTAAGAAGGGAATTTTAACTAACTGAGAATTTTCTGCATACATTATTCTATACATCACCCTTAAATTTGTTTATCCTAATTAATATTTTACTTATTTCCCAAGGATCTCTTCTTTTTATGAAGGTATGACCAAGTTACATCTCAGGCATGTCTTTTACCATAGCCTATGGGCAACCTAAGCCTTGTAATTGAAACTAGGTTAACAGAAACTAATGAAATCCCACAAGATTTATTGTAACAGTGATTCAAAGGTCCTGCTTTGTCAAATATTGTGTCATACTTCATACTAAGAATTATATTAAGAGGTACAGGCATGGCTGTGTGGTTCAGAAGTTTGCTTTCCAACCACATGGTTTTAGATTCAATCCCACTGCATAGCACCTTGGGCAAGTGTCTCCTACTATTGTTTCAAGCTGACCAAAGGCTTGTGAGTATATCAACGGAAACTAAACGAAGCTTTTGTGTGTGTGTGTGTGTGTGTGAGTGAATGTATCTGTATCTCCCCTTATCTTGATAGTTCTAAACAGGTATCACTGCCGTATAAGTGTAGTCTTTCATTTTCAGTTTTTTGTGAAAACATGTCTGGCCATGGAAAAATATTACCTTGCTTGGAAATAGTTGCCTCTGTGAATTCTGTCTCACCTATGCAAGTATGGGAAAATGGACCCATTAAAATAATGATGGTGTTGTATACATGATGGTTCTGAGTTCAGTCCCATTGCATGACACCTTGGCCAAAGGTCTTCTACTGTAGTTTCAGATCAACCAAAACCTTATGAAAGAAGCCTGTCATATCATCATCATCATCATCATCGTTTAACGTCCGCTTTCCATGCTAGCATGGGTTGGACGATTTGACTGAGGACTGGTGAAACCGGATGGCAACACCAGGCTCCAGTCTGATTTGGCAGAGTTTCTACAGCTGGATGCCCTTCCTAACGCCAACCACTCAGAGAGTGTAGTGGGTGCTTTTACGTGTCA
Source organism: Octopus bimaculoides (assembly GCF_046866305.1). Classification (NCBI taxonomy): domain Eukaryota; kingdom Metazoa; phylum Mollusca; class Cephalopoda; order Octopoda; family Octopodidae; genus Octopus; species Octopus bimaculoides. The sequence goes on along the minus strand of NC_142934.1, from coordinate 73,984,788 downwards.
CCCGCACGAAAACGGCCACGCTCGAAATGGTGTCTTTTATGTGCCACCCGCACAAGCCAGTCCAGGGGCACTGGCAACGATCTCGCTCGAAAATCCTACAGGAGCCAGTCAGGCGGTACTGGCAACGGCCACGCTCAAAATGGTGCATCTCATGTGCCACCCGCACAAGAACCAGTCCAGGGGCACTGGCAACGATCTTACTTGGCTTGCCGGGTCTTCTCACGCACAGCCCATTTCCAAAGGTCTCGGTCCGTAGTCATCGCCTCGGTGAGGCCCAATGTACGAAGGTCTTGCCTCACCACCTCAGCCCAGGTCTTCCTGGGCCTACCTCTTCCACGGGTTCCCTCAACTGTTAGGGTGTGGCACTTTTTCACGCAGCTATCCTCCTCCATTCTCACCACATGTCCATACCAGCGCAATCGTCTCTCTTGCACGCCACAACTGATGCTTCTAATGTTCAGCTTTTCTCTCAAGATACTTACACTCTGACGGGTATTCACATTGACATTACACATCCAACGGAGCATACTGGCTTCATTCCTTGCGAGCTTACGTATGTCCTCAGCAGTTACAGCCCATGTTTCACTGCCATGTAGCATGGTTGTTCGTACGCATGCGTCATACAGTCTGCCTTTTACTCTGAGTGAGAGTCCCTTTGTCGCCAGCAGGGGTAAGAGCTCTCTAAACTTTGCCCAGGCTATTCTTATTCTAGCAGCTACACTTTCAGCGCACCCACCCCCACTACTAACTTGGTCGCCCAGATAGCGGAAGCTATCGACTACCTCTAGTTTTTCACCCTGGAATGAGATAGAAGTTGTTTCCTGTTTGTTTGCAGTCTTTATTGCACCTGAACATCTGCCACAAACAAAAACTAACTTGCTAGTTAACCTGCCTTTGATGTTGCTGCACCTCTTATGTGTCCATAGCTTGCACCGGGTACATCTTATAGAGTTACTACCTACTCCTTTTCTACATACTGAGCAGGGCCATCTACCTGAAGGGGTTTGTGTTTTATCTACCTTCCTACTTATTAGGATTTTGGTTTTAGCTAGGTTGACTCTAAGGCCCTTCAATTCTAGACCTTGCTTCCACACCTGAAACTTCTCCTCTAGTTCTGATAGTGACTCCGCAATTAGGGCAAGGTCATCAGCATAGAGGAGCTCCCAGGGGCAACCTGTCTTGAACTCCTCTGTGATTGCCTGGAGAACTATGGTAAATAATAGGGGGCTGAGGACGGAACCTTGGTGGACCCCTACCTCTACCCGGAATTCATTGCTGTACTCATTTCCAACCCTCACCTTACTGGCCGCATCTCTGTACATGGCTCGCACAGCTCTCACTAGCCATTCTTCTATCCCAAGTTTCCTCATTGACCACCAGATAAGGGATCGGGGGACCCTGTCAAAGGCTTTCTCCATGTCAACGAAAGCCAGGTACAGAGGTTTATCCTTGGCTAGGTATTTCTCTTGCAACTGTCTCACTAGAAATAAGGCATCAGTAGTGCTTTTACCTGGCACGAACCCAAACTGCATCTCATCTAAATTGATTCACTCCCTAATTAGTTGGGCTATGACCCTCTCTGTAACTTTCATAACCTGATCTAACAGCTTGATGCCTCTGTAATTATTTGTATCTAAAGCGTCCCCTTTACCTTTGTAGCAGTTGACTATGATGCTGCTACACCAGTCATAGGGTATGACTCCTTCGTGTATCACCTGGTTCGTAATACGGGTGACTAGGCTATAGCCAACACTGCCAGATATTTTGAGCATCTCTGCAGTGATTCCTGATGGGCCGGGGGCTTTCCCGGTCTTCATACTCTTAATTGCTTTATCTACCCTGGTACTATCAACTCGGATAGCTGGTCCCTCTATTGGGTCGACATAAGGCAGGCTCTCTTTCTCCCATTCATTCTCTTTATTAAGCAATCTATCGTAGTGGCATCTCCAGACCTCTTTCTTTGCATCCTCATTTAATGCAAGCGTACCATCATCCATGCGAACACATTTCTCTCCTACAACATCACTATTCTCTCTCCTACACTGTCTTGCAACCCGAAATACCTCGAGTCTTTGGTCCTCACGGCGCAGAACATTGGCAAATCTTTCCTTATCTGCTTCTCATATATATATATATATATATATATATCTGTGTATATACATATATTTGTGAGTATATATATATATATTTGTGTGTGTGTGTATATATATATATATATATAGATATATATATTATTTTGTTTAAAAGAGTTCCAACACTGTCTGTTTTTTATGTTTTATTTATATTCCTGCAAAACCAATGTGGGATATAGAATATGGAATATACAATGTATAATATAATATACAATATATAATATAAAATAAAAATGGATGGTACTATGAAATAAAGTATTGAACGTCTTATTGAATATATGGAATATGCCTTATTGAATAGATGAAATATTGAGTGTTCAATATAAAGGATTAAATATATATATTTAATCAATAAGACATTCAATACTTTATTTCATAGTACCATCCATTTTTATTTTATATTATATATTGTATATTATATTATATATTGTATATTCCATATTCTATATCCCACATTGGTTTTGCAGGAATATAAATAAAACATAAAAAACAGACAGTGTTGGAACTCTTTTAAACAAAATAATATATTCCTCTATACACCATCATACAACCCCCCCCCCTTTTTGTATTTATTTTTACTCGCATATATATGTATATATATATATATATGTTTGTTGTCCACCACTGCTTGTTGACAATCAGTTTTGGTTTCTTCATGTGTCCATAACTAAACAGTTCAGCAAAAGAGAAAGTACTGGGGGCAATTTTTTCAACTAGAGCCTTTCAAGGTGATACTTCAGCATAGTCACAGTCTAATGACTGAAGCACGAAAAAATTAAAAGATAAATTATTTGTGGAATATTCAGTTATTTAAAATATTATTATGTAGAGTGGTTGGCATTAGGAAGGGCATCCAGCTGTAGAAATTCTGCCAAATCAGATTGGAGCCTGGTGTAGCCAGTCAAATCGTCCAACCCATGCTAGCATGGAAAGCGAACGTTAAACGATGATGATGATGATGTGTTGGTGACTCATTTGACCAAACAGATGAATGCTTATTGTCCAAACCGCTTGGTATCATCAGTATCATTTTTATATTTGCTTCTCATGCTGGCATAAATGGGATAGCTCGTCATGTTCCAAGTCAGTTCCTATTCAGTTCAGAGTTTACAGTTGTCATAGATGTGTCGGAGAACAACATCTGACTTACACATAAACATCATATATTTGCTCTTCACTCTTAGAAATCTTTTTTAATCAGCAGAGATAATAGCTTCCTGAACATTTTCCAACCCATTCTTACTCTGTCTATATATTTTGGAACACCTACTGCCACCAATTAGATCACCTGTATACCAAAAGCTACAGGTAATGGTGCAGGTTTGACAGGAATACAGTGTGATTTATGAATAAATATGTAAAGTAAGTGGCATAATGAAATGCACATGGTCTACACCATAAAACATACACAACAACAAAGTTGGTTCTCATTGTTACTGTTTGCAACAATATATGAACCATAATAATCTATCTATCCACTCAGGCTAGCATAGGAAAAAATATAGACTTAAAATAACGCTAATGACAACATACATTGAATAAATACTAGTTTCTTGCTAGGGCATGGTACATGCACTCACATTTTTATCATAATATCATCATCATCATCATCATCATCGTTTAACGTCTGCCTTCCATGCTAGCATGGGTTGGACGACTTGACTGAGGACTGGTGAAACCGGATGGCAATACCAGGCTCCAATCTAAATTTGGCAGAGTTTCTACAGCTGGATGCCCTTCCTAACGCCAACACATGTACATATACACATACATATACATATATATATATGCACACAAACACACACACACACACACACACATATATCTGTGTGTATCTATATACACATATATATATATATATATATACACACACACTTCATTCATATTCTTTCATATTATTCTGGTGTCTTGCAGTACATGCATACTTGTATTTATGATGTATGTATTCATGCATGTATGTATGTATGTATGTATCTATCTATCTATCTATCTATCCTATCTATCTATCCCTCCCTCCATCCATCCATCCATCCATCCATCCATCCATCTCACAATCTATCTATTTGGTAGGCAAATAGATAGATTGTATGCATGCATGCATGTCTGTGTAAGGAAGGGTGTGTATATGTGTGTATGCATGCATTGTATTGCTTATTAATAGCTTCTCTCCATCACCTATGTGCAACCCATTCAGTAGGTCGATTCAATAAGTAAGCAGTATTATGTTAGTGATACTAATATTAGTACCAGTGAGATGAACAACAAACAAATGAAACAACAACAACAACAACAATATCATTATGATACTAACGAGTTAGGTGCTCACTCACAACATTCGTAGTCCAGTGATTGTTAAGTTGAGTGGAAAATTGAATTATCTATTGGAAGCAGTGTGCATTTGGTTATGTGTATATATGTCTCTGATGTATGCTGAGTTTGAATGTATGTATGTCAGTGTGTGTCTCTATGTATGTATGTCTATGTATGTCCACATGTATGAATATATGCATGTGTGTGTATGTATATATGTACAAGTGTAGATGTCTGTGTGTATATTTATATGTACATATATGTGTATATATACATATATATGTGTGTATATGTATGTGTGTGTATATATGCATCTATCTATCTATCTATCTATCTATCTATCTATCTATCTATATATCTGTGCATGTGAATGTATATATATATATATATATATATATATTTACATATGTATGTGTATATATATGTGTGTATGTATTTATGTGTATACATATGTTTGAGTGTATGTATGTATATATATTGTGTGGGTGTGTGGTTAAGAAGCTTGCTTCCCAACCATATAGTCTTGGATTGAATCCCATTGCAAGTGTCTTCCACTATAGCCCTTGTTTAACCAAAGCCTTGTGAATGGATTTGGTTGATAAAAACTTAAAGAAGCTTCATTCAGTTAATTTCCTGATCTGACATGCAAAATAAACTGAAATTGAAGTTTATTTCAAAAACACTTATGGTGATTCAGTGTTAAGTATGTTAACCATTTTGTGACCATATTTTCAGCAAAATACTCAGCCTATATCTCAAATTAAGTTAAAATCTGGAATTAGAGAAGAGTATTGAAGGTCTGTATCAATAACAATAAACCAAAAAAATATGAGTTCATGGATTTTTGATTAATTCAATTGCCATGAGAAGTGGAAAATCTTAACATTTCAGGTCAGTGTCATTCAATAGAGACTTGAAGAAAATGAATTAGTTGTTTGTATGAAATGTTAAATTTTTCTACTCTTGCCAGCAATTGAATTATTTGACATTCCACCAACTCTCCGTTATGCTTAAATTAATTTTGAAAATAAGCAAAAAAGGATTTTAAATAATTTCTGCATTATTAAGCTTGTAAGAGCGATAGCAGAACCAGTAGAGCATCAGAAAATATGCTTCATGGTATTTGTTGTGGTTCTATGTATGTGAAGTTCAAATCTTGCTGAGACCAAGTTTGGCTCTTGTCCTGGGCTCAATAAATTGAACTACCAGTTACATACTGGGGTTAATGTAATCAACTAATCCCTTCTTGCAAAAAAGTTGCTAACTGTATCTAAACTAGAATTGATTATTAAAACTGTATTTGGCATGTAACTTGAAAGGTTTTTTTTATACAGAGAATTATGAAGTTTTAAATTGAAATACATGCACCTTCAAAAAACTGATCTTGTGTCATAGAACCAGTCTCAGATGGATTGGTATAAAAAGGGTTATACTTCCATTGCTAAAGGACCTTTATCATTGATAAAATGAATTAGCTAATGTTGTCTTTTCCTCACCACATAAGTTTGGATGCTGACAACATTAAATATGTTGATGAGTGTTAGAAAATATTTTAACCCTTATCAGTTACTGACCCTCTATAGAGCTCAAGTGAGTCCTAAAACGGAGTACTACTCCCATATCTGGAATAGTGCTGTTGCTACTACACACACATACATCCTGAACTGCATCCAAACAAGAGCTGTTTGACTGACTGAAATTCAGTCACAAATGGATATGCTTCAGCCTCTCACCTGCAAGTTTGCTGTCTTTTCTGTCATTACTTCTGTTCCTCAGAGCTGGGTTGTTTTGGTACATTGGCATTCAGGTTCTTCTGATCCACTCATTGTTCCACCTCTCCTTACTCTTGGTGCTCCCAACGCCTCTGCTGCACACTAACCATTATACCCAGGTCTTCTTCCTCAGAACTTTGATCCTTCAGAACCTTATCACTCATGTCTTTCCTATGGAGGCAGACCTACAATAGTTTAATTACAACCCTTTCTAATATAGGCAAAAGCCTGGAATTTGTGGGGAGGGGGAATAGTCAATCACATTGACCCCAGTACTTGACAGGTACTTAATTTAATGACCCCAAAAGGATGAAAGGCAAAGTCAACCTTGACTGAATTTGAACTCAGAATGTAAAGACAGACAAAATGCCACTAAGCATTTAGCCTAGCATGCTAATGATTCTGCCAGCTCACCACCTTAAACATTTTAATGATAAGGGAACATTAAAGGCATGAAGCTCACTGATCTTGGTGGGGCCTGCAGAAGTTATGGGCAATGCTTCTTCCTCCAGACTTACCAAGTCTGAGAAAAAGAAAAAGTTACAATCACATTTCAGAAACAGGAAAAAAAAAATTTTTAAGTCTTTGAACTTTTTAAAAAATTTGTCTTCTTTTATAAATTCCATTCACATATATTATGTTGGAATGCATTATAGAAATTTAAATCAATGCCATTACTTGATCAGTGTTTTTTCTTTATTGACCTCATCAGAAAGATGAAAAGCAAAGTTGATGTTGATGATATTTAAATTTCAGAAAGTAAGAAGCCATAACTAAATACCACTAGACATTTTATCTGATGCCCCAATGACTTTGCTAATGCACCAATTTTTTTTTTTTTTCCATATCTACCTTCAGCACTTTCAATCTCTAGTCTAGCCTGTTCTTCAATTATCACAACTCCCTGCTCACTGACAATTAGAACACTTAAATTAGGTCATACTGTGCTCTCTCTCCTTCTCTCTCTCAAACACACACACACATTCACACACACAAGCAAAGTTCACCTGTGGAGTATTGAAATCTTGTTAGTCCAGCTTCTGATCTATGAAGCTATATGCTTGTATTGTTTATTAAGAAAATAGACACATATTTTGATAAAATCTATAAAATAGCTGGTTTGTTTCATACTAAGTCAGTCTTGGTTGGTTGCACTATATGTAAATACTGGGTCATCCTATAAATAATACGGTTTTTTCAATTGCATGAACTAAAAGTCAGAGGGGGACAAAATACCTGCATCAACTTGCTATAAAAGAACATAATTTTACATTGTCCTTATTCTTAGTGCAAGTTTTGAAGAGCGCAGTTCAATTTTAACAGTTATTTTTTCAAAGCTATAATGGAAGTGACAAAGGAGCATATTCGGCATATTTTGCTTTATGAATTCAATAAAGGGAACAACACAATAGAAAGTGCGAGGAATATTAATGCAGTATATAGGGATCAGACAATAAGCATAAGCCAGTGTCAGTAATGGTTTCAGACATTCAGAGCCAGAAACTACAGCCTAGAAGATGAGCCTCATCCTGGAAGATCTGTAGAGCTCAATGAGGATGTCCTGCAAACCATGGTAGAACAAAATCCCACCATAACTGTTGAGGAACTAGCAGAGAAGCTTGAATTTGGTCATTCAACCATTCAACCACACCTGCATGCCATCAAGCCATTGAGTTCCTCACATACTTTCTGAGTCTAATCACATGCAGAGAGTGAATGTGTGCACTTCTTTGTTGTCACATCTCACGAATGAACCTTTTTTGGACCAAATAGTGACTGGTGATGAGAAATGTCAAGTACTGAAGACATTGAGTAGGGAAAGGAGAAACGCCAGCATCCCAGGCTAAAGAAGGTCTTCACCCACGTAAGGTATTATCTGTTTGATAGGATATGAAAGGTATAGTCCACTTTGGACTTTTAAACCTAATCCAAATGATAAGAAAGATCTACTGCAAGCAGCTTGAGCAGCTTAAGTCAGTACTTGAAGAAAAACAACCATCTTTTGTTTCAAGATGAAAGGTATTCTTCCATCAAGATAATGCTCGGTCACATACAGTGAAGATGATATTCCAAAGGCTGGAGCAGTTTGAATTGGAAATGATACCCCACCCACTGTATTTGCCAGACATTGCCTCAACTGATTATCATTTATTCTGCAGTCTTCAAAATCATTTGGACGGAAAAAATATGAATTCTGTAGACGAGGTCAGAACAGTACTGGAGGAGTATTTTTCATCAAGGGCAAGTGAATTTTGGAAGAGGGGCCTTGCAAGTCTACCAGATAGATGGAAGAGAATTGTAAAAAATGAATGAGAATATATTTCAGATTAAAAAAGAACTTTGTTTATCTTAATTTCGAAAAATAAAAGAAGTATAAAAAAACTACATTATGGGATGACTCAATAGTTTTGCAGTGATATGTAAAATATGTAACAATAATTGGAATAGTACTGCAACAATAAGTAGAGTAGTTTTGTTGTAAAATGTATTGTAGCAGTGTAGTAATTATGTAGAATGGTACTGTAATAATAGGCACCATATTGAGTTCACAACTGAGTTTTTCATTCTTGTTTGAAGCGAATGCACTCAATGCACTGATGCTCTTGGGAAATCACTAATTCTCCATCTCTTCATTTCCCTTCCTTTAGATTATTCAGACATGACAGCTATTTAAGAATTATTTTGTTTTTGTTTCAGTTGTTGTTGCTATGTTTCCTCATAATTTTCCTTTTTTTTTTTTAGCAGATGCTATAAAACTTACCATAAATTTATTCCATTATTGATTTATGTCTATCAGAGATGTACTTTGTGTTATCATTTCATTCTGAGACATAAAGTTCATCCTGTTTTAAATGAGTGGATGGTGGATTTAGTTGATCTTCACAGTTTTAATTGTTGTTTGGTCCCGTGGGTTAGCTATAATCCATGAAACCTCTGATCAAAGATATTACAGCTGAGCATATTTTCTTTTTTTCTTTCTTTTTTTTTTCTCAGACACAATGTGTCTAGGACTTTGTTATCCAATTGTCATTCCTTTTTGAAGATGGTAAGCCATGATTTTAATAAAATTTAGCTATTGTTTTCAGCATATAGAGGTTCCTTCATTGACATTGTTGTTTAACACCAGGCCCATTTTGATCCATTGGACTTAGATCGAAGATGTTCCTGTTGTAACCAGTCTTTTATTTAGATGTAAAGTACCTAAATCTACATTATCCAATACATCCTTCCTTTTTTTAAGGTAGCACACTGTAAGTTGAGGGAGATTTGGATTCTATTTCTCACAGGCTGACTGGCCATGTAGAGGCTCGTACTTTGACTCACACCATCTTAGTATTTCACAGTAGAATTGTGAGTAGATCTGATACTGGACTACTGCTTCATAAATTTTGAGTTCAAATCCATTGCAGAAGTGTAATCGGGCAATATATTTAATTCAACTTGCCTAAGTCCATCTAGGTTATTATTTAGCTTCAATTCAGCTCTGCAATCAAGGATAGTCTAACCAGGACCATCCTATTTTTTTATGTATATCTATCTAGTAATACTTTGTCCAATATGTCCTTCCCTTTTTCAGCATGGTTGGGTATGATTTGAAGAGATTTGGCTACTATCTTTAACAAATTGAGTGACCATGGAAAGATTCAGAAGTAAATCAGATTGTCAGGGAATATTAACTTCTATTACTCACCCATTTAATTCTGTGGAGTTAGAATCAGATATTGCTCTTTGTGCCTTCTAGAAGCTGTTATATATATCATCATAATCAGCATCATCATAATCATCATTGTTTTAATGTCCACTTTTCAGTACTCAGACAGAATTTGTTGAGGCAGATTTTCTGTGGGCAGATGCCCTTCCAGTCACTAACCCTCACCTGTTACATTTCCCCATAAGCAGGCATGTTTCCAAAGAATATGGAAAATGAAAGACACAACTTGCATGACAGTTCACTCCTTTACAATTATCACATGATGTCAAGACAAGGAGAAAGTAATATATATGCCTGCATACAGATACATATACATATACATGCACACACACACACACATGCATGTGCATGCACACACACACACACACGCACACACACACATACACACACACACACACACAGAGTGGCTACTTTCAGTTTTTGTCTACCAAATTCACTCAAAATGCTTTGGTCATCCTAGGGCTGAACAGGAATGAAAAGCTCAGTTGGGATGCCTATTATTATAGTACCATTCTACATAATTACTACACTGCTACAATACATATTACTACAAAACTACTCTACTTATTGCTACAGTACTATTCCAATCATTGTTACACATTTTACATATCACTGCAAAACTATTTACATATAGTGCAACCAAGACTGATATAGTAGGAAACAAACCATTAGAAGACATTTGCCTATGGTACCACACGGTGGAACTGAACCCAGAATCGGGAGCAAAGTTCTTACCACACAGCCACACTTGCACTTTTATGTATATTCATATAAAATTATATCCCTGGCTTTTATTGTAGTTAATCTAGTAGAACTTATTTGTTTGTAATTCAAATGTCAACCATGTTAATCTGGATGTTATCTCAATTATTAAACTGAGCAGAATAGCACAGTATCTATGAGTAAATAGTAAATATGATGGAAGTTGTTAATCATTGTAAACAGCAATATAGAACTGTTTAACTAACTCGTGTTCTGTTTGAATATATTATGGAGGGAAATTATTCATGGATGCTATCTGCTTGAAAAATGATAATATAACGAGGGTAGTGTTCCCATTTTCATTCATTTCCCTTTTGTTTTTTGTTTTTTCTTTTAATTAGTCATTCGGCCACTTGTATTCATGATTTTACTCTTTTGGTCATTTCTCAACTTTCATAACCATAGGAGAGAATAAACATGAAAACTAAACTGAAAGTAGCAAGTTTGAATTTTGTACCAACCTCTCAACTTTTGAGCATTGAATGCTGAGGTTGGCACATTACTGTGCTAGTATTGGCAATTCTATCATCCAATTCAGCCTCCAGTTTTCCATCACTCATGAATATGGCCCTCAAATACTTAAACTTCTCCATGTGTCTCAGTGATGTTCCCATAACCTGCAGAGTATGCAGGGAGGACTTTCTTGGGTGGACCAATTCTCTGGAATATTGTTACTCAACATGGTGTGTAGCTTAGAGATAAAGGAGTGTCTCCAGTTCAAGCTACTACTCCTCCACATTGAGAGATCACAGCTCCAGTACTATGGACATGTGATTAGAATGTTGTCAGAAGAAAATTGCAAGACAAAGTCTTCAAACCAAGCCAACCAGCAGAACACCTAGGGGTAGACCAAGAATGAGATGATTGGATAACATCTATAGTCTCAGTTGGTCATGCTTGGGAATCCAGTGGGAAAGTCTAATGGCAGTTGCTTCTGACAAGACCCTATGGAGGAGGTGCCTGAGGACTATACTGCAACAACCCTCCCATGAGTAATGGGCAGAGAAAATGGCTGGCTAGCTTGTTGGCTTGCCTGATTGCTTGCTGGTTTGTTTGGTTTCGGCTTGCTGGTTTGCTTGATTTTTGGCTCACTTGCTTGCTCACTGGTTAGCTGGATTGTTGGCTTGCTGGTTTGCTTGTACTTTGTCAAGGAAGGAAAGGCAACATTCATGACCTTTTCCAGATTTTCTGAGACTGGATAAAGGAAGCTATCCTCAAACCAGAGACCTTCCCAAACGTTTACTGCAGTAAACATTAAAAAGCTAATAAGAAATATTTATGCACCGAAGAACAAAGCAGTATTGTTCAATGACGAATATTATTTTATACAGAACCCAAATTAATTTAAATTGTGATGTGTCTCTTTTGTTGCCTAGATAACCCAATGTGTTATTAAGAGTATTGCCTATGAATGGGCAGCGCAATCCTGTTAATACTTAGTAAACCCACATGTGTAATTAATCTCATATCAAGGACTTAGAAGAATTCAAGTCATTAGTAGTTCATTATTAGGGTAGTAAGCTAGCAGAATTGTTGGTACTTCAGACAAAAAAAAAAAAATGTTTAGCATTATCTTTTTCCCAGTTCCTTAAGTTCTGAGTTCAAATTCTGCCCAGATCAACTTTGCTTTTCATTCTTCTGGAGTCAATAAAATAAGTACCAATTGAGCATTGGGTTGATCTTATGCCAGATTACTAACTGTCATAAGTTATGTGCCAAAGGTGTTGCTCCATTATGGTCTTATCTATAACAGCTAAACCAAACAAATCAACAAAAATTAAAGAAATGGTATTGAAGAGGTCAAAATTATTTGGTTGTCTTGGGTGTCCGACAAAGATTGAATGTATTTCAAAAGTTTACTACTGACCACTAACTGAACAGAAAGACTTGTTATTGTCATTTAACCTCAGGTCATCCTTAATGATACAATCATATGAACAAAAGCATTCTTTTCATGATTATCTATTGTTCATCTATGATTACAATGGTTTCATGGCTTTTCCACTCCTGGCTCATTTGTCTCTCCTCTTATCACTCAAATTGTGTTTCCGCTTCCCCACACAACCAGACACTGTACTAACCAGTATTTGCATCCTTCTCTGGATGTCAGCTCTTGGGAATTCCATCCCTGCTCAAGATTTTGCTACAGCTATTTAGAGGAACATTAATCTTATCAATATCATTGGCCTCAGAGGGCCTGTGGAGGCCATGGACAGAGCCCCTTTCTCCAGATGAAATCTTTGGAAGAGAGTTGGATGTGAATTGTAATTAGATTTTGCAGCCATTTCTAGCAGGTCAAGAGACTGCATAAAGGTTTCTTTGTTGCCTCAACAAAACACTGTTTATAATGCTTTGTCAAGCCTTAGAGGCAGGGAAAAACCCATAGAAGGTAAAGTAGTAAAGTACTGGGATGTGGCATATATAGCTTTGGAGCAAATTATGGTCAAAGAGATTTGTATGTTGTCCAGTTCCATCACCACCAGCTGGCCCTTAGAATATAGTTTGTTGTGAGTATTTAGACCAGGATCCTTGTCTGAGGATAGCCACTAAGTTGTAGTTTCTTCTTACCTTTCCCACTTCTATTAATATTAGGGGCCATGCAAAAGATCATGGGAGAAGCCTGTCTTCTTCTGACTGACACATAAAAGAAAACCCACCAAAATGGTAGCATTGATGGAAACAGTAACAGACAACATATACATCACCAACGTCATCATCATTTAATGTCTGTTTTCCATGCTGGCATTGTGTGTGTGTGGAATAAGGAATGGCACTGGACCCCTCCATATTTAATGTCCCTTCACATCTTTCTTCCGTATTGTTAGTCATCACTCCTTCTCTTCCAGGTCATCCCTTTCTATCATCTACTCTCTCTCTCTCTCTCTCTCTCTCTCTCTCTCTCTCTCTCTCTCTCTCTCTCTCTCTCTCTCTCTCTCTCTCTCTCTCACACACACGCACAAACATGCACAGTTGCTCGTCCCTGTTCTTATGCATCACTCATTTACATTCTCTCTCAATCCCTCACCAGTACTCATCATCATTGCAATCTATTACATTACTCCCTCTCTCACATTACTCCTTTCCTTATCACATTATCACACCTTGTTGAGCATCCATGCCAGAAATGGAACATACAAGTGAGATTTGTTCCCAACCCATCTACAAAGGAAATAATTGCGAATAAGAATTTGCTCATACTATGATGACCCATCCAAACTCTACCAGCACAGAAAACAGGCATAAAATTTTGATCATGATATCTATAATCTACATATAATGATAACCTACTCTTTGCTGATAACCTTCGTTTCATGATAATGCACATGTTTATGGTTTGGCTGTGAAAGAATGCACAAATCAGTTGCAGAGGAATCAGTCGGAAAGTCTCTTAGGCTATGGTACTTATGATAATAATATTGTTGTTAGGTTGGACTTGGATTGAGCAAATCTATAATCAAAGGTATCCCAGCCATGACTGTCTTCTCTTTCTGGGATTACGTTATCCAGTGTGTCCTTCTTTGTTCAAGAAGGTGAAGTCTGGCTTGCTATTTGTAGCAGGTTCTCTTGTTAAGTAATTTATGATGTTGGTTTACATGTATGAGACATGTAGTAGACATGTAGTAGACACAATAGTCAGCTTCTACATGGATTTTCCATAAAAATTCTGACCATTTGGTGGATTAGACAGATTGTTTTCATTACCATTGCTGTACAAGCCTGTACAATGGAGTATTCATACTCTGTTATATGAATACTCTATTGTACTCAGGCTATATTGTTCAATAGAAGATTCATATAATAGATTATGAATACTCTATTGTACTGTTGAGTATTCATTTTCCATTTGGAAGTTGCAAGCAATTTGATCAATTAGATATATCTTTGGCATAAATAGAAATGTCTTCTCCAAAGGCAAGCTTATATTGGACTGATAAGGAGCAAGTAGGCTGGAAGACAAACTGCTTAAGAATCTTTTTTGACAACTAAGAATTCTTATATTATAACTGTAAAATATAAATCAGAACAATGAAGTTCACACACTGTTCCTTTGAATCATGGAAATTTTACTAATGTATATAATCATCTAATGTATATAATCATAATCATACTAGTGACCATTATCTTAAGGTATCCTCCCACATGTTTAAGTATATTACCTGTTGTGTATAAATAGCTTATATCAAATGATAACCTACATTACATGAAACTGTTCAGGTCTCCTAACATATATTTTAGAAAGCAACTATTCATATCAGTTGCTTGTATTTCATGTAAATGGTTTTTTGCAATTTTTCATGAAATATCATCCCTCAGTGGTACTGTTATGATCTTACAATTTTTAGGGTTCGCTGTCATACAAATTTAGCTGTTTGATCTAAGAATTCAGTCTATAACTTATTGTTTTCAATATTTTTCCTTTGTTTGAAATTGTGTAATGTGTTAGACAACTATTTTCAGAGCTGGTACAGACTTTTTTCATATTGTTGTTGTTGTTTAGCCTTGATCCAATGTAACTATTGCTGTCTTGAACATGCAATCTTATTTTATTCTCAGGATTTGATTGCATTATCAAATGTGTCCTACCATTTTTCTAAGGTACACGGTATGATCTGAGGGACATTTGGAGCTATCTCCATCTAGTCAGGTAACCATGTAAAGACTCCTTCAATGGCTCGAGTTCCCCCAAGTAATAAGACAATGTATTAGGATCTTCTGGGAATAGATATTCATCTAACCTATGCTACCACATATAAAATGAGCAAATGAACGAGAATACATACACATGGACACACACACACATGCATGCAGCCACAAATAAACAAAACAGGAAATTGGAAATATTTTGGTATTATTTATTTACCATTACACATGTTTCGTTTGCTAATAGGAATTACAGTTTGTCTCTGCATCCCTGCGTGTGTATGTGCACGCGCACGCACACACACACATGCATATATGTATGCATGTGTGTGTGTGTGCATATATATATATATATTTGTGTATGTGTATGTATATGTACATGTATATATATATTTGTGTATTTATGATATATATGTATATGCATATATGTATACATGTATATGTATTTATATGTATTTATATATATATATATATATATATATATATATATATATATATATATATATATACACGTGTGTGTTTGTGTATATGTGTGTGTGCGCATGTATGTCAGCACAAGTGTGTGTCTCTTCCTTCACTGGAACTGTCTGTGCTGCTCCTGATTACTGTCTAAATATAAACACTTCATCCAAACATAAAATTTGTATTATTTAATTCCTGTCTGAAGAATTTCCATTAGGAAATTTCTTACATGTCTATTTAACATGTAAAACTTTGTTAATTCCAATTAGCAAATGCAATACATGTGATAGCTTCCAATTTCCTGTTATTGTTATACAATAACTCTACAAGTGATATTTCCATAATTCTCAATTTTAATATGTAGAAACTCTGTAGAAACTCTGCCAAATTAGATTGGAGCCTGGTGTTGCCATCCGGTTTCACCAGTCCTCAGTCAAATCGTCCAACCCATGCTAGCATGGAAAGCGGACATTAAACGACGATGATGATGATGATGATGATGATATTGAACTAATATACAGCAGCAAGTGAGACTAAATATTGGATTGTAGTGATGGAATACACAGATGTGCTTCAAGAGGAAACAGCTGGATTTACATTAACTACCTACATAATATATACTCTTTACTCTTTTACTCTTTTACTTGTTTCAGTCATTTGACTGTGGCCATGCTGGAGCATCGCCTTTAGTCGAGCAAATCGACCCCAGGAATTATTCTTTGTAAGCCTAGTACTTATTCTATCAGTCTCTTTTGCTGAACTGCTAAGTTATGGGGACGTAAACACACCAGCATCGGTTGTCAAGCGATGTTGGGACAAACACAGACACACAAACACACACACACACACATATATATATATATATATATATATATATATATACATATATACGATGGGCTTCTTTTCAGTTTCCGTCTACCAAATCCACTCACAAGGCTTTGGTCGGCCCGAGGCTATAGTAGAAGACACTTGCCCAAGGTGCCACGCAGTGGGACTGAACCCAGAACCATGTGGTTGGTAAGAAAGCTACTTACCACACAGCCACTCCTGCGCCTGTATATATATACACACATACACACTTCTGATATAAGGATAAAATTTAAAAAAAAAGATTTCATCAGTGGCCAGCATATTAAAATACCTTTTAAGGTGAAAATTATGAACAATTATAAATAAGGGCAAAAGAAAAAAAAGAAAAAAAGTAAAAAATATTGCATGTGGTTAGACGATCTAAGGTCTATTTTTCAGCATATTGCCATAGAAAATGTTTTTCTTTTGCCCTTATTTATAATTATATATATATAAACTCTGAAAAATACATCGAAATACTTAAGCAAGGACTACTTCCAATATATTCACACGATAACATAACGAAAAATGAGTTTTTATTCATGGAAGATGGGGCTTCAGGCTACACAGCAAAAAGGAATCAACAATGGCTGACTGAAAATGGGATCAAAAAGCTTCCTTGGCCGAGCCAATCTCCTGACACGAACCCAGTTGAAAATCTTTGGAGCATACTAGATAGAGCTATATGAAAATCTTGACAGAAACCTAAATCTAAAGATGAATTGTTTCGATTATTGCGTGAAAAGTGGGCAGAAATTCCACAAGAGACAATCACAAAGCTCATCTGTTCAATGCCAAAAAGAGTTTCTGAATTAAAAACTGCAAAGGGAATGTCAACTAAATACTAAAGTATGTAGTCCTACCTATCGATTACATTTCAATTGTTTGCTTTGCATATTAAATAAAAGATTTTGAAAATTAAAGGTGTCTATTTACTTCCTGCATGTCCGTGTATATATATATATATATATATAACTGGCACTCCATCAGTTATGATAACAAGTGTTCCAGTTGATTAACGGAACAGCCTGCTTGTGAAATGAACGTGCAAGTGGCTGAGCACCCCAATAGACATGCATGTCCTTAATGTAGTTCTCAGGAAGATTGAGCATGACAAAGAATGTAACAAGGCTGGCCCTCTTAAATGCAGGTACTACTCATTTGTGTCAGCTGAGTAGACTGGAGCAATAAAATAGTGTCTGCACTACTGGGTATCGAACTCTCAGCCTTACAATTATGAGCTGAATACCCTAACTACTAAGCCATGCTCGTTCACATATATGCATATGCATACACAGATAGATATATATATATATAATATGTATATATGTACATATATGTATGTATGTACATGTGTGTGTTTTAAGACGCCATCTAATGAGATGGGTCATTATCGATATAATATGTACTAATTATTGATGATAAACTATTGTAATGATAGAATTGAAATACCAGCAATCTGCTTTCTGGTTATTTTAAACTATATATGTATGTATGTGTGTGTGTGTGGTTATTCTTTTAAACTCTGTGTGTGTGTGAATGTGTGTGCGCGTGGGCTGTTTGTGTTGTTTCTAAGCATGCACACACTCGCACACATACCAAAATAGTTGCTGTATTGTTAGCTACATTAGAATTCAAGGGTCCCACATGTCTGTCTTTACTGTTTGACTCCATGACTCCACCTGAGATCTGCATTGTAACTGGATTTAATTGTAAAACAGATAGAGCATGCCTTACATATAATTCTACCACAATCAGGATAACTTATTGATGACTTCTGTTTCATGGCTTAGTGATGATTCACATGCTTAAAAGGTTAAAATAATTTCTCATCATATAAAGGACTTATTCCACCACATTCCCCTCTTGTTTTTGACTATATTTTGAACCACTTCTATGAAGGATTTCATTACCTATAATTGTATGACCCTTATATATAATGCAGGCTCTATCTTTCACAGACTTTTCCATAAAGAACAGGTTTTATTTCATATTCTCTATGTATATTCATAAACCTGAAGCTGGTTAATATATAAACCATTATTATGTTAAAATATTTTTTTTTTCTCTCAATTAGGTTGGACGTTGAACCGAAAGACAAGTTTTCGCTATGACAGCCCTATTTTCCTCCTTGGAGAACATTATCATAGACGACATGATGGTAACTTATTAATTCTCATTTATTTTAATTCTTTCTCCTTTTGAACGGTGACTCATTTTTCTTTATTTATTGTTGATGTTGCAGTTGTTTTCGTATAGCCCTTGATGAGGTCTGTCAGAAAAGACCTTTGATGAAAAACATTTTAGCATGACCATCACTACTTCTTCCTTGGCACAATACATCATAGATCACATTAAACAATGTGTCTTTCTTTTTCAAGATAATAGGATGTCATTTGACAACAATTTGGCTTCTATTTCTTGCAGACTTAACAACCATGTAGGACATCCTGTGTGTAAGTGAGTTAGAAGAGAAAAGAAGGTGAAACAGACACAAAGAGATGGATGGACAATACATCAAGGAATGGAGAGGGAAACCATTAGATGTTGATCTCTTGACAGAAAGAAAAGACTGGTGCACAGCATGTCATGATGGTACCTCTACATCTCCATTGGGAGTTTAACCCTTTAGCATTCAGATTATTCTGTTATAATGTAATATATAACAGATTATTCAGTTATAATATAATGCTTATTTATTCATATCCTTTTGAGTTAATCATGCATTATCTCATAGCTTTGAGATTTCAATGAAGTGATTGTTTACTCTTAGTATAACGTTGTATGATAGCTGTTAGAAACTGGATTTGACCAGTTTAAACATAAAACAAGTAGTATGTTTTAGCTGGATATGGCTGCCTTAAATGCTAAAGGAGGATCATGAATTCAATCCCTCTATAGTCATTGTATTGTGTCTCTGCCCAAAACTCATTATTAATTCTGGTTGCCTAAACCTGACTGACAAACAAATTCTGGTTATTTTATTCAATAAAGGCCAGTCAGTCCCAAAATGTTGTTGTTTGGTTCCAGTTCAATGCTGATCAAGCAGATCTATGATCAAAAGTAATACAACTGAGATTATTCTATATTTTGGTGAATGATGGGTATCTAGGTTTGGTGAATGATGGGTATCACATTATCTAATGTGTTCACTTTTGTAAGAAAGTTAAAGATTGGAATCTGCATTACAGTCTTGCACTTTGGTGAAATTCATATCACACAGTCTTCATGAACTTCGTGTAATCTAGAAAAGCAATGCTATTTCCAAACAATGGAAAGAAGCAATTATGTCACCTCTTTCGAAAGGAAGGAGTGTCAGAATAGAGCATAGAGCCATAGAGGAATCACTTTAATGTCAGCTGTTGGCAAGGTTCTGGCAGGAATTTTTCTTACTCACCTGAATAAACCCCTTTTAATTGATATCCTTCCTGGATCTCAGAGTGGTTTCTATTCTGATAGATGACCAATGGATATTATTTTCACAGCAAGACAGATACAGGTAAGGCACTATAAGCAGAACATGGTCTTTCTTAGGGTTTACATTGATCTAATAAAAAAACTTTTATTCTGTGAATAATGCATATCTATGAGAGTTACTCCATAAATTTTGGTTGTTCAGAACACTTTATATTGTTAATTAAACCGTTTTGTAACATGGAAGCATGAGTCAGTGTTAGTGGGAGCATGGCAGGAGCCATTCCTGTAGAAACGGTATCAACAAGAAGACATCCTTGCCTCAACTCTCTTTTTCTTGTATTTCATTGTTACTCTCACATGTGCCTTTACTCTTAAGCAATATATATATATATATATATATATATATATATATATATATATATATATGATAGCAATCTTATGATCATCTCTTCAATTTACATTGTTTTGCTGCGAATGCAAAAGTTTTTCAATCTTTTATTAATGATCTCCTTAATGCAGATGAGATGACTCCAACTGGTTAAGAAGATGATGGCACTTACTGCTAAGGACATTCAAATTCTCATAGATCTTGATTCTACATCTTATAAGATATTTGGACTCAGAATTAGTCCAAACAAGATTGTTGTAATGTACCAGTCTGCCACAGGAAACACAATTCTAAAATAGTCTATCTTAGTTGAAATACCTCGAAGGCTTTAGAAAGCAACTGATTCCTTCACAGTTTTTCAGTCTTGACATGTCATAAGTCTGATCTCAAGAAGGCATTGCAAGGTTGATAAATGTTTATCATACCTGTGTATTGACTTCCTTTCTTTGTTTGTGACATGGATCCTATTCAAGCACTATGTGCTTTTATTTGAGATGCTTATGACATATTTTGAATATTAGCTGCTCCTCATAGACTCTAGACACAGAGATTTTGAAGGGAATCAAAATTTAAGTATTGAGGTTATGGTATGCAAGCACAATTTACATTGGACCAATCACCTTGAACAAATGAATGATTAGATTGTTCCAAAGCAGATGCTGTATGGAAAATTAGTATGCGGAAAGCACTCTTAGCACAAACTAACTTTAGAAGCTGATAATGTAACCTGATGGTTTACAGTGTTGTTTTGGCTGAATAGGGTCATTGATGTACTGTTAGTAATGGTACCAACTTTTTGTTTTACACTTGAGTTTATCAATAAACTTCTTAATACTGCATTTAGATCCTCTAACTATATACCCTAAATGGTCTCAATTAGACTTTCTCTATTAAACTACCTGTTTTTACTATGCACTTTATGTAAGCACTGTGGTGTTGAACCCAAGACCTCTTGGCTGCAAAGCAAATTTTTAACCATCCAGCCATACTACACATTATATATACAACATGTGTTGGTTATTTCTTATTGTTCCATAAGGCCCTGGCTCTTGCCACCATCTATATCTCTCTCTTCCTTTACTCAACCATCCCATTTATATTCTGATTCCCGTCCCTTGTGAGTATGCCCAGTACTTTGCCACCATCTCTATCCTGCTATCTCCGACTTTCTCTCCTTCTCCTGCACTCCTCTCAGGTTGGGTAACCATGTGTTTCCTTTGCAGCAGTACACCTGTTTCTGTCCTCATTCCTGATCTCTCTCCGACCGGGAAACCTTGTACCTCCTCTACAGCAAGACACCTGTTTCTACCTCTCTGCCTCACCTTTCATCATCTGACACAAGATCACCTCCTCTGATGCCACCTTCCCTCTCAAAAGAGTTTTTATTTATTTTTTTGCAAGTACTTGGTGACCCTGTCAGTGCAGGTGCCACTTAAAAGCACCCAGTCCACACTGTTGGTGTTTGGTAGGGCATCCAGCTGTAAAAACATTGCCAAAACTGACCTCACCTGTGCTTGTGCCATGTAAAAAGCACCCAGTTCACTCTGCTGAGTGGTTGGTGTTAGGAAAGGCATCCAGCTGTAAAAATCCTGCCAAAACAGTTACAGAAGTCTGGTGCAGGCTTCTGTCTGGCTTCTCTCTTGTCACACCATTCCACCCATGCCAGCATGGAAGATGGACATTAAATGATGATGATGAAGCCGAGGGTTGGTTTCCCAGTTTTTCTAGCATATTTATCCCTCACTGGGCAAGATGTTGGTCCGTCACAGGATTACTCATTTTTACAAGCTGAGTGGACTGGAGCAATATGAAATGAAGTGTTTTGCTCAAGAATACAATGCATTGCTCAGTCCAGGAATTGATACCACAATCTTACACTCATGAGTCCAACACCCTAACCACTAATCTATGCACCTCCACAGAACATGTGTTGGTTATTTCTAATTAATTTTTTATATTTACATCTGTGCTTAGACAATACATGCTGTACACTCTCTAAACTAGTTAGTGTTAGGAAGGGTATCCTACCATATGAACCACACCAAGAAAAAAGGGAATGTAAGTGTGAGATGTGGTCCTCCAACCTGTCATGAAGGATAGTAATTCCAGATGAAGAGCATGGTGACTCATCCGGCCCATGCTAGTATAGAAAGCAGATGTAAAATGATGGTGATTTTACATGCTTGTGTATGTGTATGTTAATTCAGATATATATATATGTGTGTGTGTATGAGTGCAGATGTGTACATGCATGTATATGAATGTGGTAATATACAAGTGTGTATATGTGTGTATGTAAGTATGTATGTGTGTATGTATATATAAATAGAAATGAGCTGACTGTAATTTAATACGCACAAGTTGATGTATGATCCACCTCCACATACAATTACAGATTCAGTAATGACCTTTACATACAGACGTTTCTCTTACACACTTATAAACACACCCTATAGCTTTCTCTCTTGCACTCTCTCTATCTCTCTCTTTTTCTCTCTCATGCGCACACAGTCATACATACACACAAACATACTCACACATACAAACACACACACATTCAGATACAGCACACACACATACAGCTACATCATGCTCATCATTCCATACAAAATATTTCTCACATACTATGAAAAAAAGCAAATGTTGCTTTTTTTATAGTACAAAGTATTTCAAAATACAAAGAACCTAATAATAATAATAATAATAATTTAGGCAGAAGACCAGTAATTTTTAGTTGTGGAAGTTTAGTTGATTACATCAAACTCAAGTATTGAAGTCATCTTGAGTACACCAAGGTATTTGTATCCTTCCGTTTCAGATTGTTTAATCAAGTCTCTGTTCAGTAATTGCCTCTTTTTAGGTAGATTATTCTACACTCCTTAAATCCAAATTCCATTCTAATATCAGTACTAAAACAGTGGACCGTGTTCACCAAGGAACTTACTTGTTTCACATCTTTGCCATACAGTTTCAAACCATCCATGAAGAGGAGGTGGTTGATTGTTTGGGATTTTTCCTTTAGTTAGTACCCCAGGTACATTTTCCATAGTACCAAGGCCAAGGGTATCATGCAGAGAACAAAAAGCAATGGAGATAGGTTATCACCCTGGAAAATCCCTCTTCTGATACCCAGGATGCCCAAGCTTTTTCCATAAAATGTCAGTTCAGTTTTCCATCTCACCATACTTCTTATCTTTATTATTATTATTGGCATTTCGTCCATCTTTACATTCTGAGCTTAAGTTCATCCAAAGTTACCTTTACTTTTCATCCTTTTTGGGCCAATAAAATAAGTACCAGTCAAGTACTGGGCTTAATGTAATCAACTTACCCTACCCTTTACAATTGCTGGCCTTGTGCTGAAATTTGAGACCATTATCATTATTATTATTATTAAGAGGGTATGGAATCAATAGAATCATTGATACATTGGACAAAATGCTTTGTAGTATTTAGCTACAATCTTTTACATTTGGACTTCAAATCCTGCCAAACTATCTTGTTTGTCACAGACTATATAGGGTGTCAAAATCTTTAGTGGCACTCATTAGAATAATGATTTGAAGAGGAAACTTTATTCCAGTTTTGTTATTATCATTGTTTTCTGTAATTTTCACAGTGTTTAATTAAACAGATGAAATTCCATTTCAGGTAAAAGAAAAAAATCCACTTTGAGTTGTGTTCTTTTCTAATAATTTCTTGATGCTTATTTCAGATGAAGTTGATGGCAAAGGCAAAGAGATTGGTCAGAGTAATCGTGTGAACAATATGGAGCTGTTTAAAATGGATTTTGCAAGTCGACTATGGTTTACATATCGGCGTGACTTTGAACCTTTTAAGGGCACTAAGTTCACAACAGATTGTGGGTGGGGTTGTATGATACGGTCTGGGCAGATGATGTTAGCACAAGGATTTATTACACATTTTTTTGGCAGAGGTAAGTGTTACTCAACATCAGTTGTATTTTAATTAGCCATTTAATAATTGTAGACATCTCCCGTATTATAGAAGAGTTGCATTCCTCAAATATCTTACTAAAGCATGTATTGCCCTTACAATGCAGAACATATTTTCCCATTGAATTCATGTTTATTGACCTCCATGTAACAAGGGAATCAATAGGTAAATAAGTTTCATGTCATGGAATTGCATATTTCAGTAGATTTTAAGGATTGGTCACCTAGATAACGGAAGCTATCTACTACCTCTAGCTTGCCCCTCCACATGAATAATTATAAATAAATATATGTATCATCATCATCATCATCGTTTAACGTCCGCTTTCCATGCTAGCATGGGTTGGACGATTTGACTGAGGACTGGTTAACCAGATGGCTACACCAGGCTCCAATCTGATTTGGCAGAGTTTCTACAGCTGGATGCCCTTCCTAATGCCAACCACTCCGAGAGTGTAGTGGGTGCTTTTATATGCCACTGGCACGAAGGCCAGTCAGGCGGTACTGACAACAGCCATGCTCAAAATGGTGTATTTTATGTGCCACCTGCACAGGAGCCAGTCCAGCGGCACTGGTAACGATCTTGCTCATACATTGTAGATACATGGCCTATACAATTTAGGTCATGTGCTCAGAGCCCAGTGATTGCTTGGAGACAGTAGGCATGTATGTTACAAATAAAATATCCCTGCATTCACTCTCTATTTCCTATCTTATCTAAATTAACTATTGCTTAACCTTCTTCTCACACCATCTCTGATGAAGGGATATAATAAATATCCTGAAAACAGCTGTAAGACCTTCTATCTATAAATGTTCTAAAATATACACAGCCTTGGTTTTTTTATCTCATTACGAAAAGTAAATCCACAGAAAACAAAATATGAAAACAGGTGTAGGAACAACAAGCAAGTGTATTAGTTTAACACTTATGAAGAATGGAAAAGTCTTTTACATTTCAAGCCTACACTTGACAGAAAGGATTAAGAGGAAAAAAAAATGGAGAGACAAAAAATGTGCAGTGTTCAACATTCCAACATGATGAGACACACATACACAAAACAGGGTTCTTTCAGTTTGTCAACCAAATTCACTCACAAGGCTTAGGTTGGACCAAGGTTATAGTAGAAGACACCACTTGCCCAAGGTGCCACTCAGTGGGACTGAACCTGAAACCATGTGGTTGGGAAGCAAACTTCTTACCATACAGCTACACCTATTCTTATTCCAGTATAGCATGTCTGACATATATTTTTTTCTTTTTTATTACTAGGTTGGCGGCTTCAGCATCGGGATAAAGACCTGAATGTTTACCGCCAGATTATTAAATGGTTTGCAGACTACCAACAGTGCCCCTTCTCTGTACATCAGCTAGTGGATATTGGCTCAACTCTAGGACGGAAGCCTGGAGAATGGTATGGGCCAGCCACTGTAGCTACAATGCTGAGGTCAGTATACACAATAATGAAAGTTATTTACTTATTAGTCTTTAATAGTCTATTAGAACTGCAGACATACTAACTACAATGTGCATATTATTATAATGTGTATAAGAATGATTTCCACAAGTTCATTAACTTAATTAACCTAATTATCCTTGTCATTATTCAGCTGATTTAATTTTATATCTTTTTAGATTGGCAATGGAGAAGAGTTATGAGTGCCAACCTGTTCTAAGGGAGATGTGCGTGTATGTAGCTGCCGACTGCACTGGTAGGTATATGAAATCAACTGTTTGGTACTTTGTGCAGTATTAAGTCTGATTCTTGTTGTGACTAACCTATTTTTATTTCTGCTCTATAGTATTCATCACATTTAATGGCAGTGAATTGGCAAAGTCATTAGAGTATCCAATTGAATGTTTTGTGGTACTTGTTCTGGACTCTATATTCTATAGTCTGAGTTCAAATCCCATCAAGGTCAACTTAGACTTATAATTATTTTGGAACTAATGAAAAGTACCAAAGTAGGTTAGTGAACTGTTAGAATGTCAGGCCAGATACCTTGCGATATTTGTTTCGGTTCTTTGTGTTGTGAATTCAAATCCCACCATGGCCAACTTGGTAGTCAAGGTGCCAGGTGATGATGTAAAATTGAGTGATGAATTAAGTTTATCAGCCAAGGTATGATAAATGAAGTCTTCAATTATTTGGACTGAGCCTTTGATTTGAGGATAACCTCTTCTATTCCTCTTACTAGTATCATAAGCCCTGTACAGTGTCATGGACTCTGCCTTCTCTCTTGACTATAATGTAAAAAAAAAAAAGAAATTATATACATGTGTACATTTAAACAGATGTTTAGGTAGAGCCATTGAAATAAAGTAGTCTGGACCATTGACATGGTTTTTTTTGTCACTTATGCAGTTGTGTACCAGTGATGGAAACTGACGGCCTATTTATTTCAGCTTGCTGTGAAACTATCTCTCTCTATCTCTCTCTCTCTCTCTCTCTCTCTCTCCCCCTCTCTCCACACACACACACATACACACAAAATTAATCTTTTCATAAACCACATAGTTCACCATAGAGCTGGTACCTAACTCTGAATATTGTAGTATTAAGCAAATGAAGGAAAATTACTTCATGGTTGTGGTATTGTGGAGGTGCATGGCTTAGTGGTTAGGGTGTTGGACTCATGATCGTAAGACTGTGGTTTTGATTTCTGGACAATGCGTTGTGTTCTTGAGCAAAACACTTCATTTCACATTGCTCCAGTCCACTCAGCTGCCAAAAATGAGTAATCTTGTGACAGACTAGTGACTGTCCTGGTGGGGAATTCATATGCCATGAAACCGAGAAATTGGCCCTTATGAGTTAGTATGACTCGAGAAGGTAACTTTATTTTTTTTTTCATGTGGTATTAGTTTATTGAAAATAACTTCACCATAAAAGTACTTGTACCTGTTTCCTAGAGGAGTGAATTAAGATACATAGAATTACCTGACCTCACCTGGAACACATTTCAGCAGCTTCATATGACTTGAACTCTCTACCCAGGGGTTGTTAGCCCACTTACCTTCAGTGTCCATTTTGCCTTCATTGCAATCACAAAATCTAAGGTTCTCTATTACTGTTTACACAATTCTAGTTTCAGGAGTTTGTTTAACCCTTTCGCATGCAGATCACTCTGTCAAATGTAATGCTTATTTATTCACATTGTTTTGAATTCATCATACATTATTTCATAACTTCAAGATTTCAATTATGTGAGTGTTTATTTTCAGATTGATTTTGTAGGTTAGGTGTAAAAGGCTGGATCTATTTAGTTTGAGCATGAAACAAGTAGAATATTTTGGGCTAGATCTGGCTAGTTTAATTGCTAAAGGGTTTAGTTAATTTTTATCTGGTTATAATTTCTGTCAAGTAGAAACCTTCATGACAGAAAAATAAAGTGAAATGAAATGAAACGAAGTTAAGCTATTAATTATCTGTTTTTGATTATCTTGCTGTCAGTTTATTCTCATATGGTTCTGATTGTTGTTTTCTTTTACTATTCTTTTAATTAGTTTATTTACAAGACGTAGCAGATTTATGTATGTCTGGCAACAACAACACTTTGTTGAAGGTGCCTAACGACAGCGATGGAAATGAAGGGAACCATGAAGTGCCTGAGCCTGATTCTGGCAACCGCTGGAAACGGGCAGTGGTGGTCCTTATTCCTGTTCGTCTTGGTGGAGAAACCCTTAACTCTGTGTACATTCCATGCCTTCAGAGTCTGCTTGCAGAAGAACATTGTATCGGTATTATTGGTGGAAAACCAAAGCACTCTCTCTACTTTGTTGGTTGGCAGGGTAAGTAGTATTATTTATTTGTGCCTCCCCTCATTTCCTACCTCTCATCTCTATCTTTCCCCACTTACACCCCCACCCCCTCCCTCCACCCACTCACACTCAACAGAAGCCAGATGTTATCAATTCATATGCCAAAGGGTTGATTGTTTTATTCATTTTTCAGATAAAAAGTTGATATACTTTGATCCTCACTATTGCCAAGACAACATTGATGTGATGTCTGGAGATTTCCCATTTTCAGTAAGTTTATATTTTTTTTACCTTCTCTCTTGCCTCTCATTTATTGATCTTTTCCCCTTTTGTATCAAATTTAAGACTCTATCAAAGTTTTTTTAATTTTTTTTTATTCTACCAAAAATATCAACCATCCTTAACATATAATTAAGTCAATACTAATATATTTAATGAAGTGAGAATTAAAATGAATTTTAATTAATCATAATTACAGTCTCTGTAAGGAGAATAATCATTAATAAGACTATTAAATTCTGAGCGCAAATAGCAAGGGGAGACAACTCTGGAATTTAAATTTATTAAATTTAACAGAAATTAGAATGCAGAGAGGAGTAGATTTGTGTTTTAGTATTCTAGCTTTGGTCTTATTAAGTATCACAAGTGAAGTGTAATCTAATCATTACTGCAGGATCTTAGAATGACTAGAAAAGATATGGGATTTTAGTGAAAGCTTTTCCAATTTTTAGGGGTATGAAAGGAATTAAATGTTTTTCAGTGACAGATTGTTTCATTAGTTGAAGGCATAGGCATGGTTGCATGGTTAAGAATTTCACTTTACAACCAGGTAGTTTTGTGTTCATTTCTTGGCACAGCACCTTAGACAAGTGTCTTCTGCTTATAGCTCTGGGCCAATGCTTTGAGAATAACTCTAATAGAGGAAGACCCACACAATGTCCATTGTGCATGTGGAGGGTGGGGGATGTACCATCACCATATTATCATTATCATGGCTCAGAAGAAATCTGTTGAGGTGGATTTTCTACAGGCAGATGTCCTTCCTGTTGCCAAACCTCACCTATTTCCAAGCGAAGTTATATTTCCCCCAAACCAAGACTTGATTACCATGCAAGACTAGATATTAACAACATTGCTTGTATGACAATAATGCTCATTTACAACCATCATGTAATGTCTAGACAAGGGTACACACACACACACACATCCTATATACACACACACACATCCTATATACACACACACACATCCTATATACACACACACACACACACACACACACACAATAGGTTCTTTCAGTTTCTCTCAATCAAACCTGCTCATGAAGCTTTAGCTGCCCTGTGGCTGTAGCAAATGACATTTGCCCAAAGTACCACACAGTGGGACAGAACCTGATATCACATGGTTTTGTCATAGAAAGCAGACAAAAGCAGAAATGGAGCTTGAAGCAATCCTCAGACTCGCTACTAGATCCTGTCAAATTGTCTGACTCATGCCAGCAAGGAGCATGGACATTAAATGATGAAGAGGATGTGTGTGTGCAGACATATATGTGAATGTCTACATTCTGTGCTTCACATGGAAAAAGTGCTGAGCTACAAATCATCTACTAATTCTGTGCTCTTGAAGAGGAGGGGATGAAAACTCCGTCACTTGAAAAACAGTTGAGTGTTAGTGTCACAAAGGATAACATGCATAAAACAATGCCTCAATATGTTTCCTTCTAACCCATACTAGCATGGAAAAACAGATGTAAAACAAATGAACAAACAGATTGTTTCATTTGCTGGAAAAAAAAAAAAAACACTAAATGTGTAAATTTTTTTACTAATATAAAAGGAAACTATTTACAGCAACAGCTTTCAATAGATTTACTTTACATGTGATCACATCCATGTCTTCCATTGTAATTTCTATTATGTAAATATGTTTCTGTTTTATTTCAGCGCAGTTTTATTTGCCTGCCATTCATTCTAACTGTTTATTCACATTAATTAACCACATCAAACAATAATTCTCTCCTTTGGCAAAGCTGCCTTGCATTGGAACCCATTTCTTATGCAGCTGTATGGTTAAGAAACTTGCTTTCCAACTATGCAGTCTTGGGTTCAGTCCTACTGCGCAGCACCTTAAGCAAGTGTTTTCCACTACAGCCATGGGCCAACCAAAGCTTTGGGAGTAGATTTGGTTGATGGAAACTGAAACCCTGTTACAATCATACATACACGTGCACACACACACACACACACACACAGATATCTTATGCATACATAAGATGGACTTCTATACAGTTTCCATCTACTACTTTCTCCCAAAGTTATAGAAGAAGACACTTGCCCAAGGTGCCATGAGTGATAAAGAATTCAAAATGATATAGCTGTATGGTGAATTTCTTCACTATTATAATCTTAATAATTCTCAAGGTGACACCCCAGCATGGCCACAGTCCAATGACGCATAAATAAACAATAAAAGATAACTCATCTCTGCTTAATTATATTTTGAAAATCTTCTATTTTACAGTCATTCCATTGCACAACCCCAAGGAAACTTCCATTTGAAGACATGGACCCCAGCTGCACCATAGGATTTTATTGTCGCAACCAAGGAGAATTTGAAAAATTTGTAACCCAAAGCAAAGATGTGAGTGTTGTTCTTTTATTCCCTTACTAGCTTCAGCTATCAGGCTGTGGCCACATTGGTTTTATTCTGTATTATTTTAAACATTACTTGGTTGAGATATTTGATATAACTCAATTATAGTGGAGCTGGAAAGTAAGAAGATAACAGTAATGAGGAGTGATAGTGGACCCTCAAGTTATGCAGTGAGTAGACATGTGAGTGGGGATAGAACTGTGAGTGTGGACGAGTAGAGACTGCAAGTGTGTATGGGAGAATAACAACTGGTTTAGAGATGGGGAATGGGTGAGTGGGTGAATTAAACGAAGAAAAGATATTGAGGGATGATATGTAGGCAGGGTAGGTGACAACTATAGAAATTGAGTAGGATTGAGGAGTGGATGAAGTGAATGGTGGATAATGAAATATATTCGAGTTAATGGGTCTTAGAGGAGAGTAGGAAATGACTGCCAGTGCAAGAAAAAGTGGGTAAAAATCAGCAGAATAATAATAATGGTACACTACATAGGAAAAGGAGGAGAGAAAGAGTGGAGAGAGAGAGAGAGAGAGGTGATATGTAGCTGGGAAGATAGCTGGTAAAGTATGCAATTCTGCTCACATTTAATTATAGCGGCAGAATACTGCAGCTAGAAAGATAGGTGGTGTGGATATCTTCAGAAGGAAACTGAGGGCAGTTGTGCACATGCACATATATATAGACATACACTTTGTGCTTTCAGAATTTGTTTCACTAAGATGGTTTGGTCTTCCTAAAAACCATATATCACCAGTCATTCTGGTCTTTTGTTATCATCTTGAGGTTGATCTCATCTTGAGATCAGCCTTCACCACTTCATCCCATGTCTTTGTGGGTCTCTCTCTTCTAAAAGCTCCAGCTACGTTAAGCACTTGTCTCATCCATAAGCATCATATGTCCATACCAGCATAGTCTTTTTTCTTGCATACTACCTCTGATTCCTGTTGTGCCCAGTTTTTCTCTCAACACATTTGTCTTTTGTTATTCATGCACACTTACATTCCACATCCAATGGATCATGCTCTCTTCATTACTTTCCAATCTTGTGAAGTTTTCTGCATTTGAGGCCCATGTCTCACTATCATGCAGTATTTCAGTTCCTCTGAGGGAAAAAGATCATTTTTGCCAGCAGCAATTGTAGCTCCCTTAGCTTTTTCCAACCTGTTCTTACTCTGGTAATTATACTATGTGTGTGTATGAAATTGGTAGAGTGGTAGAAAGAGAGAAACAGAATAGTTATTAGAGTCAATCAGCTGTCAATTAGAACCTTGATATAATGTGGACTGTGATTCCTATTGACAGGCCTCTGGTTAAGTCTTCTAATTTGGACAAAGTTGATATTGTTTTGGTGAAGTGGTTAGCACAATTGTACAGTTCACACCATTCAAATCTATAACATCTTATATTTGTATATATGTATTATCATCATTTCACACAGTATACATCTGTGTGTGTATCTTAGTGTCTGTTCCCCCCCCCCCCCATCACCACTTGACAACCACTGTTGGTGTATTTATGTCTCCATAACTTAGTGGTTTGGCAAAAGATAAAATAAGTAATAGGCTTAAAAAATAAATCCTGGGATCGATTTGCTTGACTAAAAACCCTTCAAAGTGGTGCTCCAGCATAGCTGCAGTCAAATAACTGAAACAAGTAAACGAATATATATATATATATATATACATGATGGGCTTCTTTCAGTTTCTGCCTACCAAATCCACTCACAAAGCTTTGGTCAGCCCAAGGCTATAGTAGAAGACACTTGCCCAAGGTGGTACACAGTGGGACTGAACCGGGAACCATGTGGTTGGGAAGCAAGCTTGTTGCCACATAGCCACAACAGTGTAACAAGCTGCAGAAGGGAAACAGAGGTTTGCCTCCACACACTAATCTGTCTCCTGATTTAAGCTCACCACTTGGCCCTGAGTGCCTTTAGCAGAGCCCCCACACCTTTGTGGCAAGCATTTAAACCAGGTGTGAGGTAATGAAGATTGTCTTCTCTTTCTTCTAATTGTCTTGGAAACCTAAAACATAGATTATTAGTGCTGCTTTCCTTCTCTGACTACACTATTAAAAAAAATGTTTCATTTGTTTTATTCTTTTTCTTCTTCAGCTGAAACAAAAAGGACTCTATCCAGCATTTGCATTTGTTGATGGCCGAAGTGGTGACTTACAAATGGACAAATTAGAATTAAATGAAGAACGCTACCTCCGTATCCGTTATGTTGACCAAGATGGCAAACTAAAGCAGCCGACCAGTGAAAGTGATGACTTTGTTGTCCTATGAATAAGGAATGACATCATCACCGACCAGAACGATAACAGTGTTTCCTACACTGTTTCAGTCTCTAGAAATATTTGTTAGTATTTATAAATCATTGTCAGTTTGGTAGGCACCAAAATTTACCATTTTTATGTTCTTTATGAAAAAATATGTCCCCACGTGTTTTTTTTGTTTTTTTGGCAATTTGTTTGTTTGTGTTTATATTCCATCCTTATACCGAGAGCTAAACTGCTCTGTTATTGCTATATCCCACCTGTCATTTATTGATTCCTTCTTCATTAAAATCTTGGTTCCTTGTTCTATAGTCATTTCAAATTTCATTTCTTTCATCTTTCTTTTGCTACCCACTAAGCTCTTTTCAGTTCCTTAATTATCACCTTACTTCCTTACTTGATGTTAGACTTACTTTCCTCTTCCTTTTGTTACTAATTCCTCCCACATCTCCCTTGCCATATTCCATCATCCCTTTCAATTATTTCCTTGTTATTGCTACCTCTTTCTCATTTGCTCATCATTGATCTTATCCCCCTTCCTTGTCTCAAACCTCATCTTTACTCCATCCAGTTTCCTCCGTTGTAGGCCCTAGCTTCCATCTGTCACTGTTTCTCCCCTACCCAACCTTATTCAGTATCCTCAACTTCTTTATTCCCTATGCCTCGCCTACCTCTTCTTTACCTCAGTATTCACTTCTGTCTTTTGTTGATTGCCTGATGCATCAGTTTCTCTCATTCTTTCTCACTGTGAATAATTTGAATCCTATTCTCCCAAATCAAACATATATCAATGTCAACAAATAAACATCACTATTCATCTACAGCAGCAACACTACAACCACCACCACCACCAGCAATGCTAGAGGTCTAAGACTTGCATGAGCATGCATGCTACACAAGGAAAGCTAAAAACCTTTTCACCCCACAGTAAAGCCTTCAATGTACACCACATTAATAATATATATTCTCAAATGTTAGCAGACTACTCAAAATTTTGCTCTAAACTGGACTGTTCAAGACTATTGTGAACTAACACAAATGGTCCTGCTGAGGGCAAAACTGAGCCAATTATCAGCTTTTAACCTAAACATATCTATTCACTCTACCTAGCAAATAGTGTCTGAACTATGTAAAACATGTATTTAATATATTTTGCAATTCTTACACTATGATACACACAAACATATATATAGGGTTATTATAAAGTTCTTAAGCAATTTTAAATATGTATAACTTCAGTTCTACATATCATATAATTTATCTGTGAAAAACGGTTAAGTGAAAGAAAGCATTACATTTTTAATCGATTTATTCTTAAAAGTGTTCATTTTCAACATGTCCACTATCATTTCAGTTCTGAAGTTCTAAAAATATGTTTGAATCACATAAATTATCCTAGCACCCAGGTCATCTATCAAGTGAACTTTAATTAAATAAACAATAGCCTTTACATGTTCCTATAAAATAAAGTGAAGTAACTATTAAACATTTTTTCAAAAATTAAATAATTTTAATGAATTTTTAATTGATAGCAATAAAATTACTTCATTTAGCTTTTAAATGTTTTTTACATATTAAACTCTATCATTTGCAGCATCGAAGTTATAAGAATTTAGGATAATATCAAATTGTACATTATAGTTACTCTGTATGTATCTCTCTCTACCTATATATCTATATATATATATATATATAAATAAATAAGTATGTATATTTATGTGTGTGTAGCATCCAGCTATGGAAACCATGTCAAATCAGACTGAAGTCTGGTGCAGCCTCTCAGCTTGCCAGCATGGATAATGGACGTTAAATGATGATAGATTGGAGCCTGTTGTAGCCATCTGGTTTCACCAGTCCTCAGTCAAATCGTCCAACCCATGCTAGCATGGAAAGCGGATGTTAAACGAACGATGATGATATATATATATATATACACACACACACATGCACATAGACATATATTGGAAAGAGAACAAAAGCTACACTATTTATAATGTTACAGGGCTGTATTATAAGCTATTATGGCCATAAGTTCAAATCTTACTATAACCATTGTAATCTGCACTGAAGCAAAGGTACATAAAGCCTATTGCTTCAGTGTGTGTAGGTGGTGGAAAATAGGGGTTTTTTTCTTAATAGAAAGGGCATCATTATTTTAGTAAGAAAAGATAACATACCATCTATACAAATACATATATCAGGTATGTCCCTCCCATGACTAAATACTCAGGATAGGCAGTAGGCATTAAATAAAGTAAATTTTCAAAAGGTCTTTTATGAGACAATATGTGAAAATGTCTACTCTCAAATATATATATGTTTACACACATAAGTATATAAAAAGTTTGTATTGTATTTAAAAATGTGTGCAAACACTATTTTATAATCAAGATGTTAGATACATATTTGTGTATGTATATATATATATATAATTTATAATATATTATTACTGTTTTATACATTCACATAATATGATGTATATCTTGAAAATTAGCTCAATCGTTAGAAGCAAACAAGCATGCAATGTAACTCACACACATGCACTCCTCACTCTGTAATGATACACCAAGCAGTTTTCATCCTACATTTTATACCTTCTGCAACATGTGGGACTAATAAACTTTATGCATTAGTCTATACATTATAGTTGAAGGGCAGTAGATATAGCTGTCTGACACCAAAATTTAACCATTTACTGAATTGTACACTGAATTCCATGCATTAATTTAACATTTTCATAATGAATTAGAAATCATTTACCCTTTATATTAAATAATTAATATGTATAGTTTCAGTCTGAATAGGCATTGCCTACCTTGCCTACCCAGATGGTACACTCCTGCTACACACACACACACACACACATATATATATATATTCCTTAACTTGATGTATGTCAGTAACAGTATTTGGGAGACTAGTTCTGGTCTGCATTGTTCTGGTTTCAAATCAGTATGAAGCAAAACATTGAGATTTGTTGGTGTGCAACGAGGAGAAGAAATATCTTAATGTTTTGGTTCAGGCGCCTCCTTCAAAGAATTGCAGTATTCTTTCTTGTAAAGGCAATGTGGTTGAGAATAAAATCAAATGAATTGATTAAATGAGAATAAGCTAGACAAAGAAAAATGCTGCAGTTTCATGGATGAAAGATTGCTTGATGTTGGATATTGATGATACTCCTCATAGCATGCTAACATATCATTTATTTTCTTTTAAATACTGGTATATTGTTGTGGTTATATAGCTCCAGGTCAGTCCTGCTCTTGCAGACCGATGATCAAAGATGTCTTTTATTCAGACATAGTGTATCTCAACTTTTTTTTTTTTTTTTTTTTTTTTTTAAAAGATGGTAGGGTGTAATTTGAGGAAGATTTGGCTGCTATTTTCAGCATGTTGAGTGACTAACTATAAGAGGTTTCCTAATTAGTTGGACATACCTATATGTTTTTTTTTTGTCTATATGATACTTAGGAGCCTCAATAACAAAAGCCAAGCCCAGTAATAAGCTGAAAATGAGAGACTAAAATTTTACTATCATCAAACCTTTTTTTTTCTTTCTTTTTTTTTTTTTTAAACTTTTTCAAAATTCCAATTGTAGAAATGGAACTTGTACATTGTTCTGTGTTGGTGGTGTAGGGGTGGGTGGGGTATACAACAAACACACACACACACACGCACAAAAAAAAAAAAAAGGATCAGACAAGCTCATCTTGCTAAATCTATGACTTGAACCTAAAGATATCTCATTAACAAAGCTTTGGAATTGTAGTTTTTCATGGGCGGGTACAGGTTTGTTAAGCATAATTATGTGTGATTGTATGTGTGTATAAGAGTCTGTATAT
The DNA here is from genome assembly GCF_046866305.1 of Octopus bimaculoides. Classification (NCBI taxonomy): domain Eukaryota; kingdom Metazoa; phylum Mollusca; class Cephalopoda; order Octopoda; family Octopodidae; genus Octopus; species Octopus bimaculoides. The sequence goes on along the minus strand of NC_142934.1, from coordinate 73,947,849 downwards.
ATATAAATGCTATGATTGTATAACAAATATTTATTTGGCACTCTGCCATCTCATTCTCTTTGACTTGTTTACTTATGTTAGTTAAATCTTTATAGCTCAGTTCTTTCCTTATCTATCAATTTGTCTACCTCTTATTCATATGTTTTAGTTACCTAAAAATCTGTCAGTCTCCCAAGTTATCTACAAATACCCCTATTTACTTCTATTAATCTACATATACCTTATTTATTTACCTATGAATCAACCTGTGTCTAAAGAAAGTATAAGTGTGTGAAATTGAGAAATTTATTTTCTTTTTCTTTTTTTGTTGTTGTTGTTGTTGTTGTTAATGAATTTGTTAAATTTATTCTATTGTTAATCATAGCTCATAAAACAAACCAAATAATTCACACATACACACACATACATATATATATACATATGCACACACCCTCACACAAACAAATGAAATGAAATTATCCTATGAAAATCTTACACAATCAGAATTTATCATTACAATACAAGAACTTCATATTATAATCTTTAGGATTTGGACTTGTGGACATTTGTGCAAGGATATACCTGTAATGGGACAGGCATTTCGTGCCTTTGTCACTGTTGTTCATCATTGCTTTTACCATCTTTTAGTATTTGAGAAAGAGAAAAAAAAATTCCTATTTATGAAACCAGATTATTGTTTTGTTTTCTTTACTAAAAAATCTTTGAAAAAAAAAATTCCAACAAAAGGAATAAGAGATCTTGTTGCTAGATTGCTTATTAAATAATCTTACATGAAAAAAATATATTGTATCTATTGTGATGTTCCTCTGAGACAGGTATATAAATGTTATGTTGTTTAGCACCAGGTCAACACTGATCAAAGAAACGGACCTATGGCCAGAGAGGTATTCCAACTTTGACCTTTTTTTGTTCATTTAGGAATATCTGAGACTATATTATTTAATGTATCTTGTTTTTAAGACAGAACGATTTGAGGGAAATTTGGCTTCTGTTTCTAGCTGATCTAATGAACACATCTCTATGTAGTCTTTTATGCAAAAGAATTAATTTTAGTGGGTGATGGAGAAAATGGTAGTAACTGTACCAGAATGAGATTGGAGATAAAGTTAGAGATTGGTTAAGGAATGAAAAACTTAGAGTAGGTAAATAAGGAAGAGGTGGAAGGGAGATAGTAAAAGATGGTGCATGAAAATAGTCCAGCAGTATTTTTATGCTTATATGTACAATTACTGATCATTACTACCAAAAGAAGGATGGGTAAATTGCAAACGAGTTCAAAGGCGGTACCAGTGCCATGTAAAAAGCACCCAATATACACTGTAAAGTGGTTGGCATTAGGAAGAGCATGCAACCATGCTAAAACAGACAATTGGAACCTGGGCAATTCTCCAGCTGGTCAGCTCCTATCAAAGTGTCCAACTCATGCCAGTAGGGAAATCAGATGTTAAAAGATGATGATGAATCACTTAGCTGACAGCCTATTTCACCCCCCACAGAAACTTACACAATTTTCAGGTGATACAGTAGATAAGGTTGACAGAGATGCAAAATGATTGGTAGTTTGGCAGCCAGTTATGAGGGCTGTAGATGAAGGACAAGTGTAATATTTGAAGCAAGAGTTTTTGAAGATGTTGGGAGCTCTGTTGCAAGGAGGGAAGGACTTTCTCACCAAGTGTTGAATATATCTTTGTGAAAAATTAGTGGTTTGTAGATTAGAGGGAAAAAAACAAAGTAAAAGTCCTGAAGGATAGTCAACAGAAGTAGCAAAGCTGGCAGGAAAAATTTTGTAGAAAAGAGAACTTTATCCTAAGTTAAGTACACTGGGTGGAGGAAAAGAGTTGAAGGCTTTGTCAGTGGTTTGGGCATGGCACAGCACAGTAATTACCATTCAGACTTGAAAAGGAAATTCAAATCCATGTTGCATAGTTGGTGAAGTTGAATTTTTCTACGTGCCACTGGCACAGAATCGAGACCACTGTTCTGGCAGTGATCCCGTTCAGATGGTGCTGTTAGCACTCCACTGTTTGAGCGGGATCACTGCCAGAGCAGTAGCCTTCCTTCCATGCCAGTGGCACGTAAAAAGCACCATTTGAGCGCGATCATTTCCAGCTTCGCCTTACTGGCATGTGGATGAAACATTGGACTGGCTCCTGTGCAGGTGACACGTAAAAAACACCATTTGAGCGTGGCCGATGCCAGTACCACTGGACTGGCCCTCGTGCCGGTGGCACGTAAAAAGCACCCACTACACTCTCAGAGTGGTTGGCATTAGGAAGGGCATCCAGCTGTAGAAACTCTGCCGGATCAGATTGGAGTCTGGTGTAGCCATCTGGTTCGCCAGTCCCCAGTCAAATCATCCAACCCATGCTAGCATGAAAAACGGACGTTAAATGATGATGATGTTAATGGTTTCAGCTTTATAATGTGGTGGGCCATCAAGAGTGATGGCGATGTTGAGAAAACAGACAGGAATGTCTGACAGAGTAAAGGGTAAATTCCTACACTGGATGGAGAGCGTTGCTATTAAAAATATAAGCAGTGAATTCAACCCCAGGAAGGGAGGTTACAACCATGCAGTTGATGTAATTACTGTACATACCTACAGTGGCTTGAGAATTGGACAAATATCTAGCTTCAGTAAAGTTCATAAAGAGTTTAATGTAATTAGGACCTATTTTTGTACCTGGTAGTTTACTTACAGAACTTGCTGGTTAAGAAACAATTTCGAGGAAAGATGAATTCAGCTAATGGAGGAGAGTGGTGATATATTCAAGTGAGGGAAGCAGGTTAAAGAAATGGTGAAGGATTAAGAATCTGATGTAGGGTTGGCAGTATCATAAAGATTTCTTACAGTGGTATATGGCAATCAAGCGAATTGCCCCTAAAGATACGAAAGACAGTCATCTCTGGCAAAATTTGAACTCTGAATGGAAACAAATGAAAGTAAATGTTAAAACACAATTCAGGGAAATTACTGGTAGTCTGTGTCAACAAAAAACTTTTATTGGTGAAGAATATATTTCATGTTTGAATGCCATTGGGTAAATATTTTTTTTTTTCACATTTCAGCCTAAGCCTATCTTTAAAGAGAGAGAGAGAAGTATTTCATTTTTTCAATCCTTTATCTATTGGTGTATGATGTTGCCAGTGACAGACGGAAAAGAAAAGCAGATGCCTTTCATAAATAGATATAAATCCTGGTTGAACCATTTAATCAAATGCTCTACTGCATCTACAGACACAAATCTTTTAACAGGAGTAATTTAGACACAAGACCAGCAATTTTTAGGTTAGGGATAACTGTTTAATGACATCAACTCCAGTATTTAACTGGTACTTCACATTATTGACCCTGTAAAGATGGCAGGCAAAGTTGACCTCAGAATATAAATGCTAGAAGAAATATTACATGGCGCTTTTACTTACCAATACTAACAATTCTGCCAATCCACCAGTGGTAATTATAAAGTCACAGAATATATAATTATCCCTTCCCACCACCCAGCTCCCATTTTCTTTTTGCAATTTTGTGATCTTACCTTCTCTAATTTCTGGTCTACTTCACTATATACACCTCCCTATAACTCAAATATAGGGCCCCTGCCACCACTCCATCTAATCTCTACCATCTTTCTCTCCCTCTCTTCTCCATCTGAGGTGGCCATGTTTCTCTTCTATTACAAAACACTTTTTCTCCTGTGCCCCAAAACTACTCCCCCACCCCAGTCAAGGGGTCTTGTTCGCAAGTTACTCAGTGAACTCACTGCTGCTGGCGCCCTGTAAAAAGCCCCCAGTACACTCTCTAAAGTGGTTGGCATTAGGAAGAGCATCCAGCCAGAGAAACCATGCCTAAACAGACAGCAGAGTTTGGTGCATTCTTCTGACTTACCAGTTCCTGTCAACCCATGCCTGTATGAAAAAAACATGTTATAAGATGATGATGATGATGATATCTACTGTTTCATGCTTGTATGGGTCAAATGGAATTCTTTGAGACAGGTTTTCTACAGGCTGACACCCTACTTGTTAGCAGCCCTCACCAATTTCCAAGTAAGGTAATATTTACTCTTGACTAGACGTTTTCATAGAAGACTGGAAGCAACACTGTTTGTATGATGATGAAGCTTACTTATAACTACCGCATAATGACAAGAAAAAGGGACACAGACACCTCCAGGCAGGCTTTTTTCAGTTTGTATCAACAAAAATCTACTCGTAAGGCTTCGGCTAACCTACAGCTATAGCAGAAACCACTTGCATAAGGTGCTACATGGTGGGACTGAACCTGAAACCAGGTGGGTGAAAAGCAAACTTCTCAGTCACACAGTCATAAAGTAAATAAGAATTTCAAAGCCCACATCACTTTTAATTAAAAAATGTTTTTTTATTACCTTGATATCATAAAAAAAAAAAATTTAATGCTTTTTAATTTTTTTATGACCTTCTGAGGCCTTTTTACGTTCTGGTGGTCCGTTTTTTCTTGGAGAACTGTTTGACTTCACAGGATTTGACCGAGGTCTATCAAGTGTAAACTGTATGTAGTGTAAACAGATGAGAAACATTAAGAAATGACCACAACAGTAGACTGCAATGAAGACAGCGAAGAGATCGGGTTTATCATTAGGTGGCTCAACAACCAGGGAAACTATGCTCAGAGCTAAACCAATTGATACAGACAAGAGCATCTGAAAGAGTAAAAGAAATTTATGTTTACAAAAACAAAACAGAAAAAATGCACACAACAGATTGTCAACAATATCTAAACTGAAAAGTTAATGTATTTATAATAAAGAGCAAATATGTGTTGTTGTTCATGTTTAACACCAGGTCATTGAACATACTTGTGATTAAAAACATTCCCTGAATGAAGTCAAAATATATCACTGCTTTTTTAAGATGACAGGATAGGATGTGTTTTGAGAGAGATCTACTTGTAGGCTCATTAATTGGCAAGGTGTGTTTTACTGACATCATCAACATTTAACAGCCACTCTTCCATGGTTGCATGGGTCAGGTGTAATTTGTTGAGGCATGCCCTTCCCATTGCCAGCTCTCACCTGTTTCCAAACAAGGTAATATTTCCCCATGACCAGACATGTTTTTCATGGAAGACTGGAAATGAACAAATTAATGGTCATTTACAACCATGACACAGTATCAAAACAAGGGTACACACATGCATTTGTGCATGTACAAAATGAGCTTCTTTCAATTTCCATCTACCAAATTCACTCACAAAGCTTTGTTCAGCCCAGAGCTAGAGTAGAAGACATTTGCCCAAATTGTCACACAATGACAAGTGGCCTGAGAGAGAAAGACAAGCAACACAGGGTGATGGTAGAGTGTACCAGACACAAACAGTAATAGACTAAAGAAAAGCTAATCAAAAGATATTAACGATGTTCACCATTAGCTCCTATTGAAATCAATAACAAATTACTATACCTTCAAGACATTTTTATAACAGTAAAAAATTTTCCCACTTACCATGCATCGAAGTAACCAGTTGAAGAGTAAATTACTTCTCTTCTTAGAGACTTGGTCTGGCATTATTTTGTATAGCATGAGTACAACAAGTGCAAACAATGCTTGACAACTAAAATACTGCAAGATGAGGCCATCTTTCACAAGCAATGGGAACATACTAAAAGAACAGAAAAGGAAACGGCTTAGTTGCATATAAACTTCAAGAATAAGGTTCAACCAAAATAACTTACAAATTCTCTTTAGTGTCTCTAATAATATTCTCAAAATGATATCAAGAAAAAGACCGAGCTGCAGCTGGAATTATTTGCATCGATTTTTAAAGCATGTCCAAATGTGTGAACCATAAATTGTACCATTCATATAAATGTGTGTGTTGTTGTTGTTTAAACCTTTACCTGTTCTGTGTATAATATGTAATGCACAGGACATATTTCTTTAGTATCCATGCATCAAATATAATATACATTCTTAATATTTTTCAAACTTGGGAGATATGAAAAGAGAGCTACATATTACTCAGAACATGAAATGAGGGCTATCTGAAAACAAACATTGATGTTTAGGACATCATCACCATCCTGTAATGTCCCTTTTCCATACTGGCAAGAGTTGGACAGTTTGGCCAGAGCTGGAAAGTCAGGGAGCTGCACCAAGTTCTAGTCTGATTTGGCTTGGTTTCTATGGCTTAATGCCAACTACTTTACAGTGTGTGCTGGGTGCTTTTAACATGGCACCAGCACTTGGATCCAAAAAAAGTAAACTAACTTTTTTCTTTTTCCTTCCACTGTAATATCATGACACAACTTATGTGTTAATGCGAGCCAAAATGGCTAAGTTTAAGGTGCTACATTACTAACAGCATGGTCATATCTTACTATTACTACACTAGGGATTTTATATCACAAGTGTATGTAATAAGGCTCAGCCTATCTGGCTGTCAAACAAATTCCCCCATTGTAATTGTAAAGTTTTCAAAGGGAAGTACATCCTGTCACTAACCTTCATCTGTTTCAAAGCAGGGTATTATATTTCCCTATGGCAAGATGTATTCTTCACAGAAGACTGGAAATGAACAGCATCACTTGTATGACAGTGATGCTCATTTACAACTATGATGTCAAGACAAGGGTACACACAAGCACAAAACATGCACAGACACATACATATATGTAATTATACATATGTCACAGGCTTCTTTCAGTTTTCCGTCAACCAAATCTACTCACAAGGCTTTGGTTGACCCAGTACCATAAAAAAAGATACATATCTAAGATGCCATACAATAGGATTGAAACCAAGGCCATATGGTTGTGAAGCATGCAGCCACATCTGCACTTATCAATTCTTTTATTTGTTTCAGTCATTTGACTGCAGCCATGCAGGAATAATGCCTTGAAGGTTTTAGTCAAACAAATCGACCCCAGGACTTATTTTTAAGACAAGTACTTTTTCTATCGGTGTCTTTTACTGAACCGTTAAGTTATGGGGACACACATCAACACTGGTTGTCAAGCAGTGATGGGGTGACAAACACACACACGCATATATATATATATATATATATATATATATAAGGGAGAATTTACGAAAAAAACAACAGACGAGGACAGGTTGTGTAAACAACAAATGGATGTATTAGTTTAACGCTTGGGAATAGAAAAAGTCTTTAACATTTCGAGCTACGCTCTTCAACTGAAAGGAACACAGAAAGAAATAAGGAAACAAGGAGAAAAAAAATATAAATGTAGTGGTCAGCGATCTATCATGGCGATATATATATATATATATATATATATATATATATATAGGTGAGAAAGTTGGTAATGAAGAACTGTATATATATATATATATATATATATACATGCAACAGGCTTTCAGTTTCCATTTGTCAAATCCACTCACAAGGCTTTGATTGGCCTGAGGCTGTAGTACAAGACATTTACCCAAGTGGGAATGAACCCGGAACTATGTGGTTGGGAAGTATCTTCCCACACAGCCACACTTGTGCCTTTATTTATTTATTTATTTTCTTTTTTTTGTAACAGCTTTTTTACTTCTTGTAACTATCTCAAATGTGTTCGAACATTATATTATTGAGATACCATACTGATACTCCGGTAACATATTCCATTTCATCTTACCAAGCCAATCCCAAACTGCAAGCTGGGACTGAATATAGTAGTCTGTTCTTTAAATAATTAACTGATAGCAGTATAAAACATTGTATTTTTTATATTACTTACCTCAATGTTGATATGTGCAGAAACCAGAAAGAAAGGAATGGATAATTTGGTAGAAGCAGGCAGAAAGGGCTGAAAAAAATGGAGAGGGAAAAATAAAATTTTACAATAAATATATTCTTTTATTTTTTTTACTTGTTTCAGTCATTTGACTGCAGTCATGCTGGAGCACTGCCTTTAGTCGAACAAATCAATTCCAGTACTTACACTTTTTAAGCCTAGTACTTATTTGATTGGTCTCTTTTGTCAAACCACTAAGTTACAGGGACATAAACACACCAACATCAGTTGTCAAGTGATGGTGGTAGGACAAACACACACACACATATATATATATATATATATATATATATATATATATATATATATACAATGGGCTTCTTTCAGTCTACCAAATCCACTCACAAGGCTTTGGTTGACCCAAGGTTATAGTAGAAGACACTTGTCCAAGGTACTACACAGTGGCACTGAATCCAGAACCATGTGATTGGGAAGCAAAGCTTCTTACCACACAGCCATGCCTGCACCTATATATATATATATATATATATATATATATATATATATATATATAGATAGATAGATAGATAGATAGATAGAGAGAGAGAGAGAGAGAGAGAGAGAGATGGATGGATGGATGGATGACTATTGTCAAGATCAGGAGATATGAAACAGAACATTATTAGTGACACAAGTATGGTTGACTTATTGAAGATGAAAGTGGAGGAGCATGGCTTAGTGGTTAGAGTGTTGCATTATGTTCTAGAGCAAACCACTTCATTTCACATTCTTCCAGTCCACTCAGTTGCCAAAGATGAGTAAAAAGAAAAAAAAAAAGACAAAACTAAAATTTACTTTCATCTTTCTGACTTGACTCCATTATATACTCTGGGTGAATGTATATGCTTTTTACATGGCACTAGTGCTGGTGTCATGTTAAAGCATCTATTACATTCTGTTGAATGGTTGGCATTAGGAAGGGCATCCAGCTGTAGAAACCTTAACATAACAGACTAAGGAAACTGGTGTAGCCCCTGGCCTTGCCAGTTACTGTCAAGCCATCCAACCCATGCCAGCATAGAAAACAGGCGTTAAATATTAATGATGATGGAATTGATTGAACTGGTTATGTCACTCTTGTTCAATATTGGCCATGTCAAAATCAATCAAACAACACAACACACACATACATTAGAAAATTATATAGTGACAAATACTTACAGAGCAACTAAGAGGATAGATTTTTCATGAACTTGATATGAAAACAGGAAAAATATCAATGAAGAACTAGCCTGTGAAAAAAGAAAAAAGCTTCAGCATTCAAACAGTGTCTGTCTACCAAATTGGTCAACTCAAGGCTACAATTGAAGACCCTTACTCGAAGAGTCATGCAAGGCATCAAACCTACCCAAGATATGCAAATGTACAAAGTTGCAAAAACTTTTCTAAAAAAGAAAAACAAGAAAGCAAATTGGGGGACAATTTACATGAAACTTACCAGTGTCAGTTTGAATCTGGACAAGGCTGGTCGGCTGAGCAGATTTAACCCACTTGGTAACAGACACACTGCTGTGACTGACAAGCTGAAAATATAATAATAATAATAATAATAAAAATTAAAATAATAATAATAATAATAATAATAATAATGGTTTCAAATTTTGGCACAAGGTCAATGAATTTGAGGGAGGGGTAAGTCACTTATATCAGTTCCAGTATTCAGCTGGTAATTATTTTATCAACCCCAAAAGGATGAAAACAAAGTTGACCTCAGCAGAATTTGAACTCAGAGCATAAAGACAGATGAAACACTGCTAAGCATTTTGCCCAGTGAGCTAATGATTCTGCCAGAGTGCTGCCTTAATAATGACAATCCTATCTACTATAAGCACAAAGCCTGAAATTTGTGGGGAGGATGATGTCAATTACATTGACCCCAATACTCAACTGGTACTTAATTTATCAACCCTGAAAGGATGAATGACAGAATTTGAACTAAAGATGAATGAAATGTCATTAAGCATTTTCCCCAGTGTGCTAATAGGTCTGTCAGTTCGCCACCTTAAAATGATAATAATAATAATTTCAAATTTTGGAACATGGCCAGAACATTTCCAGAAAGTTCTTTTCGAAACAAACAACTAGCCAAGGACAGGAAATAGTCTGGCAGAGAGTGCAGTTGCAGCACAAGACTATAGTGTGTGATACAGAAAGGACCCTGATGGTGAGGCTCATGATGTTCATAAGGAGAAAAAAATCTATTAAATTAGTAAACAACATCTTACCATAGATAAATCAAAGATTTCTGAGGAAACATATCTTTTAACTTCACAAAAATGCTGATTGAACACCAGAAATTAGCAACTTTATCCTGTAAAAGATAAACAGAAGGTTTATAACACATAAAAAATACAATTAATTTGTCTTTAATATGAATTGCAGAGCACAAAACAAACAGCTTTATCAGCAAACATGCTGGCAGACAGGAATCGCTCCTTGTGCAGGTAAAAAGATGAAAGCTTGCTTGGTATAGTCACCACAACTCCCTGTCCAAAACCATCCTGCAGCACACAGTTGGAAGAGGAAAGAGAAAGAGAAAATCTCGGTCTGACAACATCAACAACTGGATGGTTCACAACACTGTGACCCTGCTGTGCATGACAGAGAACAGAGACCAATAGTGACAGCCAAATGCAAAAGCATCTACAGTGGCACCCCACTGCATCATTTAAGGGAACTTGATGATGATGCTGTGTAGGACACAAACATGGCTGTGAGGTTAAGAAGTTCTCTTTGTAACAACAGGGTTCAAAGTTCAATACCACTAAGCAACATCTTGGACAAGTATTTTCTATGAAAGCCACAAGTAGACAAAAACTATGTCAGTATAATTTAGTGAACAGAAACTGTCAGAGGACTTGTTCCTGTTTTGGGTGGCAGACTTAATCTTTCATGCAATTTAAAACCAACAACTGGCTCTTGCTGCCTTTAGCAGAATCTACAATGTTGCAAGCTATCAACACAGATCCCTGGTCTGAGGAGAACTTCCTTTTTTTTCCACCGACCATTTATGAATGTATACACACAAATGTGATGGTGTGTGCACACAATGTCTATTTTTGTGTCTGCGATCAAAACATGTTTGGACATTCAGCTGTTCATTGTGCAAACAACTAAGGAAATACACACATTACTTGGAAACAGGTTTGAGTCAATGACAAGGACATCTCCTTTAAGATAACATGTCCTGAAGTCTTGTCTAACCTATACTAGCATGGAAAAAATGGATGCAAAATCAATGAAGATGAGAAATTAATTAGATTCTCTACCTTTACTACAATTAAATTCAATGGACAAATTGAACTATAAATCAATCAAACTGAAGAATTAAAAAATAAAATTTCAATCAAACTGATTCTTACCTCGTACAGACCTCTTTCAAAAGGAAATAATCTGTGCAAGACTTGAAAGATGCTACCTTTCTGTTTGAAAAACGGCAAGAAGCAGAGACTAAAAGTTCCGAGTACTGCTACAGATAACCGGACCAACTTTAGAAACCTGGGAAGAGAATTGAAAAACATAAATAGACCTTATCATTCATTAATGATACAATATTGATGACATAAGTTCTGAATTTTATTTTGTACCAATATAAAATACACACACACACATACACTCAAGTACATTACAGTTAATCTCTTATTCCTCATTTTATTTCCTTCTTTCTCTTCCTCCTTCACGTTTCCTTTGTTCTTGCTTCTTTCATTTTTTTTTTTTGTCTCTCTTATCTCCTTCTTCACTTACGACTACTTATTATACGAGGATTAAATCAGCCCCAGTATATGACTGCCACTTTATTTTATTGACCCCCACCCACCCCCAGATGGATGAAAGGCAAAGTTGATCTCAACAGGATTTGAGCTCAGAATACAAAAAGCCAGAACAAATACAAGACTTGTTCAAACGACCATGTCAATCCATCACCCTAATATTAATAATAATAATCCTTTCTACCATAGGCACAAGGCCTGAAGTTTTGGGAGAGGGGACCAGTCGATTGCATCAACTCCAGTGTTTCACTGGTACTTAATTTATCGACCCCAAAAGGATGAAAAGCAAAGTCAAGCTGGGCAGAATTTGAACTCAGAACATAAAGACAGACAAAATGCCGCTAAGTATTTCATCTGGCATGCTAATGATTCTGCCAGCTCACCCCTTAATAATAATAATAATTTCTAGCTTTGGATGGAACCACAAACTTTGGGAAGCAAATAGTTAACAGGATGTTGAAATTAATAGGAAAGGAATTCAGAATAATAAAAAATTTTAAAAATGAGGTATCACAATTCCCTCTAATTTTGGCACAAGGCCAGCAATTTTTAAGGACTGGAAGTTGATTAGATCAACCCCAGTATTTAACTTTGCCTTTCATCCTTTCAGGGTTGATAAAATAAAGTTGACATTGATAGGATTTGAACACAGTATGTAACAAAATGGAAGAACTGTCGCTAAACATTTTCTTGATCTGCTAACAATCCTGCAAGCTTGTCACTTTGCCAATAACTATAAATATAATGAAGCTCAGCATTATTTCCCCTTATCAAACAAAATATATCAAATATGAAATACAATTTTACCTGTTTTCTTTTTTGTTGAAAATGCATTTGCCAAGTAAGTAGCAGAAGAACGGCCAGGAATGGTAAAGTTCCATTTGTTTATAGCAAAGAGCCAATATAAATGCAACAGCGCCGAGAACGTCCTTATCTTGTGCCAATGCCAAAATACCCCACAGGGCCAGTCCAAGACTGACACAGTTGTACATGGATAATGTTAAGGCAGTTATAAATAAAGAAATAAAACAACATAAATTAATATCATGATGATGGTGATGGTAGTGTGGTGGTGATGGTGGTGGTGGCATACAGTGAGATGGGCAATTTCAAAAATATCTTCTCTTAAAGAATTTTCATGTATTGAAATTCAAAGAGATAAAAAGAGAACACCAAGACTAAGGGATATTTCTCTATTTCAGTGATAGAAAGATAAAATGAAAGAGATGGATAGAAAGGATGGAAGGAAGAAGAAAATGCAATACGTTGGTGACAATATATTTTCTGGATTTCAATAATACCTAATTGTTTGTGGTGAGGTGAACCTAAGACTTATTGAGTGAGAACTTTGACTTAAATTACTAAGAAAGAGAGAGAGAGAGAGAGAGAGAGAGAGAGAGAGAGAGAGAGAGAGAGAAAGGTACATGAAAATTGTGATCTTTATACTTAGGAGATGATCCATAAACATATACAGGTAGAACAGTCACTGTTTGGATACTGATGGTCCAAAACCTTTTATAATCTGCACTAATTTATGAACAGGAATTTTAAATTCCTACTGCAGCCAGACTAGTTTGTTGGACCTCCCAATTTAATAGTACAGTATTGATAAACCTGTATTATCATAGTCATCATCATTTAATGTCCATTTTCCATGTTGGCATCAGTTGGATGGCTTGATAGAAGACTGCACCAAGTTTCACTGTCTGTCTTGGCATGGTTTTTACAGGTGGATGCCATTCCTAAAACCAACCACCTTACAGTGTGGACTGCTGGGATCACCAAGCAACTTGCAAGACAAAGATTCTTTGAGAGGCGGGGCATTGGAAGAGGTGGTTTTATGCCAGGTGATGAGAGGTTAGAGTGTGACAGAGGGACAGAAACAGGTGCCTTGCTGTAGAGGAGATACATAGTTACCTAGTCAGAGAAAGGCAAAGAGAGAGTGGGAGAGAGAGAGAGAGAGAGAGAGATCAAGAATGAGAACAGAAACAGTGTGTTGCTGTAGGGGAGATACATGGGTACCCAGTCAGAAGAAGAAAGCGAGAGAGAGAGAGAGAGAGTGATCAAGAATGAGAGAGAGTAGAAGAGAGTGAGAAGGTGAGAGTGCAAGAGAGAGAGCAGGAGAGAGATGGTGAAGTGTCAGGGCATACTCTCAAGGTATGGGAATCAGAATATAAATGGGATAATAGAGTATTGCCAAGGGTGCATGAGTAGGGAGTAGGGACTTCACATGAATGCAAGGAGTGTTGGAGGTGGAGAATGTAGTGAGTATATAAAGGAGGTGGAGGACAACAGGATAACAATGATACAGTGAGCAGGGCAGTGAAGTCAGGATTGGGAAGCACAGATAAGCATGAGTGTAGTGCATGAAAAAGAAGAAATGTGAGGAAGAGATGTAGTTTGGTTTGTAGAGATAGGGTGTGTGAAATTTTATATTGTTTGAATTCCGGGTAGAGGTAGGGGTCCACCAAGGTTCCGTTCTCAGCCCCCTCTTATTTATCATAGTCCTCCAGGCAATCACAGAGGAGTTCAAGACAGGTTGCCCCTGGGAGCTCCTCTGTGCTGATGACCTTGCCCTAATTGCGGAGTCACTATCAGAACTAGAGGAGAAGTTTCAGGTGTGGAAGCAAGGTCTAGAATTGAAGGGCCTTAGAGTCAACCTAGCCAAAATCCTAATAAGTAGGAAGGTAGATAAAACACAAACCCCTTCAGGTAGATGGCCCTGCTCAGTATGTAGAAAAGGAGTAGGTAGTAACTCTATAAGATGTACCCGGTGCAAGCTATGGACACATAAGAGGTGCAGCAACATCAAAGGCAGGTTAACTAGCAAGTTAGTTTTTGTTTGTGGCAGATGTTCAAGTGCAATAAAGATTGTAAACAAACAGGAAACAACTTCTATCTCATTCCAGGGTGAAAAACTAGAGGTAGTCGATAGCTTCCGCTATCTGGGCGACCAAGTTAGTAGTGGGGGTGGGTGCGCTGAAAGTGTAGCTGCTAGAATAAGAATAGCCTGGGCAAAGTTTAGAGAGCTCTTATCCCTGCTGGCGACAAAGGGACTCTCACTCAGAGTAAAAGGCAGACTGTATGACGCATGCGTACGAACAGCCATGCTACATGGCAGTGAAACATGGGCTGTAACTGCTGAGGACATACGTAAGCTCGCAAGGAATGAAGCCAGTATGCTCCGTTGGATGTGTAATGTCAATGTGAATACCCGTCAGAGTGTAAGTATCTTGAGAGAAAAGCTGAACATTAGAAGCATCAGTTGTGGTGTGCAAGAGAGACGATTGCGCTGGTATGGACATGTGGTGAGAATGGATGAGGATAGCTGCGTGAAAAAGTGCCACACCCTAACAGTTGAGGGAACCCGTGGAAGAGGTAGGCCCAGGAAGACCTGGGCTGAGGTGGTGAGGCAAGACCTTCGTACATTGGGCCTCACCGAGGCGATGACTACTGACCGAGACCTTTGGAAATGTGCTGTGCGTGAGAAGACCCGGCAAGCCAAGTAAGATCGTTGCCAGTGCCCCTGGACTGGTTCTTGTGCGGGTGGCACATGAGATGCACCATTTTGAGCGTGGCCGTTGCCAGTACCGCCTGACTGGCTCCCGTAGGATTTTCGAGCGAGATCGTTGCCAGTGCCCCTGGACTGGCTTGTGCGGGTGGCACATAAAATACACCATTTCGAGCGTGGCCGTTTTCGTGCGGGTGACACGTAAAAGCACCCACTACACTCTCTGAGTGGTTGGTGTTAGGAAGGGCATCCAGCTGTAGAAACTCTGCCAAATTAGACTGGAGCCTGCTGTTGCCATCCGGTTTCACCAGTCCTCAGTCAAATCGTCCAACCCATGCTAGCATGGAAAGCGGACGTTAAACGATGATGATGATGATGATGTTACATATAGGTGGAACACACAACACTCCCAGAACTGTTTCACTGAGGTGGGTGGGTCTTCTCAAGAACCACATATCACCAGACATCTCAGTTCATTGCCATTTCCTCCATGAGGCCCAACATCCGGAGATCAGTCCTCACTACTTCATCCAATGTCTTCCTGAGTCACCCACTTCCACAGGTAGCATCCACTTTCAGTGATTGGCACTTTTTTATACAGCTGTCTACATTCATATGCATCACCTGTCCAAACCAACGTAGTTTTCTATCTTGCATGCTGCATCTGATTCCTCTTATGCCTAACTTTTCTCTCAGTACATTTGCACTTTGTCGTACATGCACAGTGATGTTGCACATCCAGCAGAGCATACTAGCTTCATTCCTCTCAAGTCTATGCATGTCTTCTGCATTCAGAACCCATGCCTCACTACCATGGAGTATAGCCATTCGTACACAAGCATCATACAATCTGTCTTTCACTCAGAGAAAGTCCTTTTATTGCCAACAGAGGTTAATAAGTCGTTGAACTATTCTTATTCTAGCAACAATGCTTTTAGAACATCCTCCACCATTGCTAATTTGGTCATCTAGGTAGCAGAAACTTGACAACCTCAAGCAAGCCTCCTGGCCATTTGAGAAAGTCTAATTCCTGTGTGCCCTGAGTGTATATTGTTCTTGTATCATTTATAATAATGCACAAGTACTTGAATTTCATCTAATTATTTAAGTAAATTTAATATTTGTTTAATTTAAAGTGTAACCATGCCTAGTTCAGAAAAATCAGTAATCTGCAAAGACTTTAGAATGAATACTTCCAGAAAATCTGTTATAACTATATTATGAAACACTTTAGGATTTATACAGAGATTAATGATGAGTCTTGTCATCTGGGAAAGACAAATGGTACAAAAATTCCTTACTAAAAGAACAAAGGATAGTGAAAGAAGAGTATCCAGCTGTAAAAATAATACGCCATTAACAAATCTCTTCCAACCTATGCTAGCAAAGAAAAATGAACATTAAATAAATGAATCAATGTGATATGATATATATGTGAACCCTGGGCACATGTAATCAAAAGTGGATCATAACAAAAATAAATCATTGATTCCTAATGTAACCTATTGTAAAATGATTAAAATTAAATGAGAATATGCAGCTGAGGTGGAAGAATCTGTCTTATGTTCTGCTGAGGAGATCTGATGATACTGAAACCTGTCCAGAGTTGTCACCATAGCTACCAAAAGATCAGATTAACTTCTTTCTCCATTTAACTTTTGGGCAATTAAAATTTCAAAGTTCCCTCCCCTATCCTTTTGAGATGAATTTTCACTCATCATCACTAACATCCATTTTCCATGTCAGCATGGGTTTGACAGAGATACTTGGGGTGTCATTATTAATTATGAATTATGGGAATAATTTCAGCTAGAAATTATTTTCACCTCACTACATTCAGTAAGTTAGCCTGTATATAACTATATGTTCTTTATGCAGAAGGCACTCTTGGTTAAATCTTCCAGTGTAATTATAGTAAAAACAGTACTGTTATGTGCTAAACATCAAAAGGATACTGGAAATGTCCATGGTCAATCAGAATTAGTCCAGGGTAAATCAAGGCACAGGCTGTAGACAGTAGCTTTAAATCAAAATAAGAAAGAAAAATGTTTATTCTGAGAGAAAAATATTTGAAAAACATATATCAATCTAAGCTGAAAGCAATCATTTTTATTCAAACTTTGTTATCCTTAGTTCAGTTTCTGTGCCTATCTTCACTGATGGTGATAAATATTGGGTAATGACAGAAAAGAATGATTGTGAATACTAGCAATCAAAATGGAACTCCTCTGAAGGCTCTCTAGAGTGACGTTACTTAACAGAGTGCATAGCTTGGAGATCAGTGAGTTTCTCCAGGTCAAGCCACTATTCCTCTGCATTGAGAGGTCACAGTTCTAGTACTATGGATATATGATTAGAATGTTGCAGGAAAGAATCACAAGATGAATTCTTCAAGCTGAGACAACCTAGAAGTAGACCAGGAATGAGATGTTTGGATAATATCCAGTCTCAGTTGGTCATACTTGTGAATCCAACCAGAAAGTGTAATGATGATTGCTTCTGATAGGACCTTTTGGAGGAGGTGCTTGAGGATGCTACCACCTCAACTCTCTAATGAATAGTAGACAGAGATGATGGATGAAAATTTCACCTGATATAACTATTATTTTTATACATGAAAAGATAGTGGAGTTGAAGTAGATCCAATTTTAAAGAAATTAACTATGGAACTTGAATTAAAATTTCATACACTATAGATAAAAGATGGGACTAGGATACACATATGAAGAATGTCTTAATTGAAGTCCTGCTTCATCAAGGTAGACCTGGGATAACCAAAAATAGACAAATGGTGTTCTAGTAACTACTGAGCCTTTTACACTGTTTTATATTGATTTCTAAATTTATATACAAATTTTATATTGTTGATGTTATTGCATAAATATTAACTCCTCAAGTAACTAACTTGAGTGAAATCTGCTGTTAGTCACACAGACAAAGGCAAAGAGATTTATATTTCTTGCCAATGACCTATGAGCCAACATCTGAATGGCTTATCTCATTGATCATTTTAATTCCTAATGCCATGGGAAAAGTTTTAAAAAAAGCAAAACCACGAAAGATCAAACAGGTGCATAAAATATCTGAAGAATTGTTTGGTAATATATTTTAACTCCTATTTATTTAAACAGCTGAATAAGAATAAAAGTTAAGGTAGAATAAGAATAAAAGTTTAAAGACTATACAGTAGTAACCATTATTATTATCATCGTTAATATTTGTGTAGAAAAGTGGATACAAAATAATGATGATTTAGGTCATGTTTACAAAAGTTGAAGAAGGTAAAATTTAAAATACTAAAACACAAGTACTTACACATTTTTTGCTGTCCTTTCTATAACTGTGGTACATAAACAGACAAACAGCAGGGATGTAAAGTAGAAGATCTGAGAAGATAACTGGGAAGAAAGAAAATAATAATAATATCACTTTTCATTTTGAACTCGAGAAAGACAGGCTAGCTGTCGAAGTATCATTCAACCAATAAAATATTGCAATCGTACCGCGCTCTTCGCATTATCTAATAATAATAATAATGATTTCTTTTCTTGGCTAAGATCAAAGGATGAAATACAACAAATAATGATAATAGTTTCAAATTTTGGCACAAGGCCCACAATTTTGAATTACATTGACCCAGTACTTGACTGGTATTTATTAAACCAACCATAAAAAGATGAAAGGCAAAGTTGACCTTGGTGGAATTTGAACTCAGAATATAAAAACAGATGAAATGCAGCTACACATTTTTCCCAGCATGCTAACAGTTCTACCAGCTCACCACCTCAACAAATCATCATCATCGTCATTTAACGTCCACTTTCCATGTTGGCATGGGTTGGACGGTTTGACTGAGGACTGGTAAGCCAGAGGCTGCACCAGGCTCAACCTGATCTGGCAAAGTTTCTACAGCTGGATGCCCTTCCTAACGCCAACCACTCTGAGAGTGTAGTGGGTGCTTTTATGCGCCACTGGCACGAGGGCCAGTCAGGCTGTTCTGGCAACAACCATGCTCAAATGATTTTCACGTGTCACCAGCACATGTGCCGGTAAGGCGACGCTGGCAACGATCATGCTCGAATGGTCATTTTACGTGCAACAGGCACAGGAGCCAATCCGTAGTCCTGGCAACGATCATGCTTGGATGTGCTTTTAATGTTCCACTGGTACAATTAATAATAATAATTTCAAATTTTGGCACAAGGCCAGCAGTTTGGAGAGAAGGACTAAGTGAATTAAATCAACCCCACTACTCAACTAGTATTTTAGTGACCCTGAAACAGTAAAAGGCAAAGCTGACCTTAGTGGCATTTGAACTCAGAATGTAAAATTGGATGAAATGCAGCTAAGCATTTTGCCCAGTATGCTAATGATTCTGTTAGGTTGCTGTCTTAGAACTACATGAACACCAACAACAACAGCAGCAAAGATTTCTTACACAAGTACTGAACCAAATATTTGTTTGACCATTCATTAGCAATGTATGTAAAACAGTCAAGAGACTTGTCAGAGTTTACATCACAGTGTAATCAACGTGTATTTATATGAGAAGTGAAAACAATGTAATATCATCATCATCATCATTTAATGTCTGGTTTCCATGCCGACATGGGTTGGATGGTTTGACAGGAGCTGGCCAGGATTTTTATGGATGGATGCCCTTTGTTACAGCAACCACCTAGCAGAGTGGACTGAGTGCTTTTTACGTGGTACAAGCACATGTGAGGTCAGTTTTGACATAGTTTTTACAGCCAGATGCCCTTCCAAATGCTAACCACTTTACAATGCGGACATGATGCTTTTTAAGTGGCACCAGCACTGACAGGGTCACCAAGTAACTTGCAAAACAAAGATCCTTTGAGAGGGGAGAGGGCATTGGAGGAGGTGATCTTGTATCAGATGATGAAAAGTTATAGTGAAACAGAGAGACAGAAACAAGTGTGTTGTTGTAGAGAAGGTACATAGTAACCTGAGCAGAGAGAGTAATAAAATCTCATATTTGATGACTAGTATCAGCTATTGAACTGTGGCCATACTGGGGCATCTCTTTCAAGGATTTTAGTTAACCACACTAAGCCTAAAGTTTATTTCTGTTTGGTATTTTTTTTATTGATCTCCATTGAATGTATATATATCTGTGTCTGTGTGTGTGTGTGTGGAAGGGCATGGCTAAGTGTGGAGGAGCATGGCTAAGTGGTTAGAGGTTTGCACCCATAATTGTAAGATTGCGGTTTCAATTCCTGGGCTGGACGTTACATTGTGTTCTTGACGGAAACACTTCATTTCACATTGCTCAAGTCCACTCAGCTGATAGAAGTGAGTAATTCTGCAACAGACTGGTGTCCCATCCAGTGGGGCAGAAAGAGAGGTTACGGAATCCAAGAAACCATCTTTATAAGCCTATGGCTTAGGAAGGACCTTTGATCCTTTTGATGTAGCATTCCCACCATTTCATCTTAAAGCACAAAAATGTATTTTTTTAAAGTGCTGAACATACTTACATAATTACTCAAGTATTTGAGTTTCATGTATATTACTTCTCAAACAGTTTTACCAGTGTTATACACAAAATTAGAGTGCTAGAGTAACTACTAAAGTGTTTTCAGTTTCAAAAGTAATACACACACACACACACACAGTCATTAAATTTATAAAATGTCAAATCAGAATTACCTGAATATCGCATAAATAACTTGTGAAGTGGATTTTCAAGACCTCGAGAAGAATGGAGAGCAACCCAGTCAGGGTTAATGTAATGTGAACTACAACGAAAATTGGAAGATGTAAATCCACACGCACATGTATGCAATTTTGGTATGTTAATTATACAAGTAGGACATATCAGTTAATTCAATAATAATCAATTGAAATGGCATCAATCTAAGTTTACTTTTATCTCCAGTGCCTTCACATGTTTTGATGCTGCTTTTTGAAGACATAAAAGAAATAGAAGTTAAGATACTAAACAAGAAAAAAATCTAAAAGATCTCCTATTAGAATTCCATTGTACCTTGCAAGGAACTACTCCCAATATATTTGTGAATGTGACCAAGATTTCACAGTTTGAAAATACAGGTTTGGTATAGTATGATATGGCACAAATTGTGGTATCCTATGTTGTGTAATATTACTGGATATATCATCATCATCAGCATGATTGTTTAACGTCTGCTTTCCATGCTGACATGGGTTGGACGGTTTGACTGAGGGCTAGCAAGCCAGAAGGCTGCAACAGTCTCCAATCTGATCCTGCAAAGTTTTTACAACTGGATGCCCTTCTTAATACCAACTGCTCCAAGAATGTAGTGGGTGATATCAATACTTCATTACAGGATCCAATCATAATTGTTTAGCTCTACATCAATCTTAAACAACACAGCTTATGACTAAAGCTTATTTCAACTGCAGTCATCCAGAATATCTAGAACTACATTATCCACAGCGTCCTTCTGCTTTTTGAAATGGTATGGTGTAGTTTGAGGAAGATTGACCCGTTATTTGCAGGAGGTAGAATGACCATATAAGGCCTCATTCAAGCTGGTTTGTCCATGTATAGTAACAATACATTAAACAAGTTTTCTAACATTAAAACTTCAGAAAAGAGTGAAAACTGAGAATTCAAAACAAAAATTGTATGATTCTTACGAATGAGGTTTAAAAAATAAGAGAAAAAAAACTAGTCATATGAAAAAATATTTCGGACGGTAAGACAATAAGACACAAAAGAAGTCAGAAAGAAAAAAAAAAAAATATCAACTTACATTGCCCCCATAATCCAGCTGTGGTAAGCTGTTAAGGGGGGATAATCAAGGCCCCAATACATGAGATCATTATCAGTGGAGTTATGGTACCTACAAATAAATAACATCAATATATAATCGCATTTTATTCAGAATTTTTATTGAGCGAGAGGGTTAGTCGATTATATTGATATTCATAATTTAATATATTATATGTAAGCTGGTCACTCTATATCGTAGTTTTGGCAAATATATATATATATATATATATATATATATATATATACATACATACAGAGGATGCAAAAGTAGGCATACAGTAAGTATCACATCAATGTTATAATACTTAATTCGTTAAAATTATTAGCACATTAAATTAGTTAGCCTCATTATTCATAATAATACTTTTATCATAACTTCCAATTTTTTTGATGAAAGTAAATGAGTAATGTATGTGTTATGATAAAAGTATTATGATTAATGACACTGAAAATATCAAAAACAAGGCTAATTAATTTAATGTGCTAAAAATGTTAATGAATTAAGTATTATAACATTGATGTGATACTTATTATAAATCTACACACACACACACACACATATAGTTGGTGCTACTTTGGTGTGTGATCTACAAGGGAGATTACTTTAGGTTACTTTTTAAATTATTTTGTATATATTTAGCATTGTAAATGTATTTTTTCAAAATTCTTACTATTCTAATAAGAAAACCATACAACAATTAAAATAAGTACATAGATCATCTACCAAAGTAAATTTGCTCACGTAGATCACATGGAATACAGCACTAACACAAAGTAGACAAGAAAGTAACCTAAAGTAATCTCCCTTGAAACTGTAGATCACATGCCAAAGTGACACCTTTCTTTCTCTTAAGAAATTATGTGAATTTAGTGCTGTTTTTTTCTAAAAATGCAACTGCTTTCATCTTGTCAGTGATTACATTGTAAAAATCTTTAGCCAGCATCTTACAGATTTTAGAAATTGAAAAATAAACTAAAAAGTAACCTAAAGTAATCTCCCTTGTAGATCACATGCCAAGGTAGCATCTATATAGTCTCCACTTTTCCATGCCTGCATGGATCAAATGAAATTTATGAAGGTAGATTTTTTACTGCTAGCTTCTCATCCTGTTTCCAGCTTTCACCCATTTCCAAGTGAGGTAATATTTCCCTTAGTTGTTTAAACAAGAACACATCAATGATAGTCAGACATGTATTCACAGAAGATTGCAAATGAACAATGTTGCATGTAAAATGGTGACATTCATTTCCAACTAGCACACAATGTCAAGAAGAGACATACACATATATGATAAGCTTCTTTCTGTTTCTGTCCACTGGATCCACTCAAGGATTTGGTTGCCCTGGAGCTGTAGTAGAAGATACTTGCCCAAAGTGTGATGCAGTGGAACTGGACCCCAACCCACAAGGTTGCAAAGCAAACTTTTTAACTACCCACCCATATCAATGTCATATATGTCATCATGGTTAGTATTCAACATTAGTTTTCCATGTTGGTATTAGTTGGCTGCTTTGACAGGTTCTGATGAGCTGCAGGGCTGTATTGAGCTTCAATGTCGACATTGGTATGGTTTCTATGGCTGGGTGCCCTACTTAACACCAGCCATGTGTGTGTGTGTGCGCGCACACACATAAGATGTAAATATAGTAACATTCGAAATGAAAAACAGAAAAGCAAAATGAGATAGAAAGAAATTTATCATTATTATTGGTAGTGTTGATGTTATTTGTTTATATAAATTTTTCTTTCTTCTAAATTTGGGTCTCCAATGTGATAGCTCTTTACACTCTGGAGCTTTTGACAACAAATTTAGCTAAATAAACCAATACAACCCACATTAATAAGAAAATGATGGGAATAATGGTGATAACAATTAGAGTAAGTGAAATATTTCTTCTATTTACTTACCATTTTTTAACTGGAAGATTATAGGTGATTTCCATCCAATGTCTCTGAGCTTCAAAGTCACCAAACATTGGTGGTTTGCCAGCACCTAGAATAAAAGGGAGAAAATGTATTTCTGTTAATTTTGGAAAAATGGTGCTTTCACCTTTTTATATATATATCTAATACTGAAAATTTCAAAAGCTCAACAATGTAAATTACTTCATTTACAATTGTTCATTTACTGTTTTATGTTTATTGTTTACCAGACTATGTTGTATGGTTTCTCAAATAAGAAGTTTTTTAGTTTTTGGTTTTTTATTCCACTAAAATTCAGAAATACAGGACATAATGTTTACAGAGGATGTAAATGTGGCTTCACCATTTCAACATAGAACTATTGACATCTTAACCCCTTTGCATGTAAACTGGCCATATCCAGCCGAAAATATTCCACCTGTTTTAAGTTTGAAATGGCCAGATATGGTCTCTTACACCTACCCAACAATGTCATTCTAAAAAAAAAAAAAAACAATCACATCATTGAAATCTTGAAACTATGAGATACTGCTTGATTAATTCAAAACAATGTGAATAAATAAGCATTACATTTGACAGGGTAATCTGAATGCTAAGGTGCTAATGAAAGAGTTACAGATTTCAGACAAATTTAACACAGCCATGTCATAGCATCTGACCACAAAGGTATTATAAAATTTCTCAGGTAATTTGTTAATTTGTTATTATAACACACAATCACAACAGATATGAAGGAAACAATCTTAAACTTCAAGTTCTTTACACAGGAATGACAAAAAATTGGCATCAACATAACTAAAAGGATAAATAATCTGAGTTCTTGCAGCTGGACATAAAAAAATGATGAAGATGATGAAGTTAAGTAAGGACCAGTGGATAAAGTATTGTTACTGTTATCATTAGCCCTGATTAAGCAGAAAAATGATCCACCTTTGACCGCTCATATTTTTGTAAACTTTGACTATATTGTCCTTTCTATTTACTTTATGACAGTAAGGTATGATTCGAGGGCATTTGGCTGCTATTTAGCATTAGGTCAACCCTGATCAGTTAGATCTATGACCAAAGGCGTTCTAGCTGTGATCATCATGTCGTTTTCTTATCTACCGGGAATCCAGGGCCATATACATTTTACTGAAGATGTTAGGGTGAAATCTGAGGGAGATTTGGGATGCTATTTCTAGAAGATTGAGTGACTACGTAGAGGTATCTTTGTTGGCTTATTGTTGTAGAGTGTCAAATCTATCACTGTGACCATAAAGTTCATTTGGAAATTACATGGTTCTAGGTTGGTTTGACCTTACTATACAATGTCTTGGGATTGGAATTTTGAAATTTCATGAATTGAAATTGTGTAAAAGCTTATATATACATACTTACATATATATATATATATATATATATAAAAATATATATATATATACATACATGTGTATACACTCTCACACACAGAGGCATTCCTAAATAATAGAGTTGGAAATTATCTAGAATACCAAAAATTGCAATTTCTTCAACTGTGTATGCTTTAAGTATTCTAGGTGCTTAAAACAAAAGAAAAACTTTGGATCAGGGAGGAGGACTGTCCCACCTCTCTTCCAAGAATTTTTCAGATTTAACATTATTTTTTGAAAAATATGTTTTCAGATTTATGTTACACATTTTTTTTAAGAATCATTATCTCAGATCTTTAAAACATAAGTCTTGAAAAATTTTCAAAAGCGAATCAATACCAAAAACTTTCAGAAGGGGTGAGGGTTGTCCACATCTTTTCATTTTACTTTTTTTACTTTGTCTTGCAAGCTATTTGGCAACATTATTAGTGCTGGTGTCACCAAAAGAAAAAAACAAAAAACACTGTATACACTGTAAAGTTATTGGTATTAAAATGGACACCTAGCCATAGAAACCATGCCAAAGCTGACAATGCGACTGCATTGCAGCTCAGTGGATCCTGTTAAACCATCTAAGCATGGTAAACAGACATTAAATGATTATATATATCATTTTAAAATTTGTATAATGACCATTTCAGCCTTAGGTCATAATCAGGTGCAAATTTTAAAGCCAAATTCACAAAAATCTACTTAGAAGGTCACTAGCAACTACTAGGATAGTTATGAGTGATAAGTATTAAGTAATATTACAGTTAATACTTATTGACTTACACACTGATATATATTTATTTTTTTCAGCAATAAATTACAAATTAATAGAACAAAATAAGCACCTCTGTGAACAGTATGTCAGGCCAATACATTTAATTTCATATAGCATCTATGATTGGCATTAAATCATGATCAATCATCATCATCATTTAATGCCTGTTTTTCATGCTGGCATGGGTTGGATGGTTGACAGGAGTTGGCAAGTCAGATGACTGCATCAAGTTTGGCATGGTTTCTTTGGCTGGATGCCCTTCCTAACACCAACCCCTTTACAGTGTGTAATATATTCTTTAATTTCATTTTCTTATTTTTGAACATGATATTTTAGGAGAGTGGGTTATATATCTTTAGATATACACCTAACTTTCCTATATTAAATTGGAAGAGAACTGAACGCAGAAACTCCAAACTGATCAACAACAACAAATATTTATTGTACGGTGGAAAATAAAACAGCTACCAATCGTCCGGTTTTAGAGTAGCCTGAAATGTAGATATACGGTTCCTCGAGCTGGTGTCATTGTAGAGACAACTTGGTTCAACCACACTCAAATGGGAGAGCCTGCTTAGACGTCTTGTTTGGTCGCTGTCTGGCTTGGTAAAGAGACAGTCTAATAGCGGGAACGCTTCGATGTTGAAAACCCACGCATGCGTGGTTAAGGATTCAGCAATGGTGCCTATGCCTTTTGGCGCCAATATGACGTCACTACAATGGCTCCCCCTTGAGTGTGGAACACGAAATTAAAAAATTTTGGAGGGACGTCTGAGGCGAGATGGCCACCGAAACCACGCAGAAAATGCAGCACAAATATATATATCAAACACTCGGTTTTATCTTCACTGTATGAGTGGGACATCCCCTCACGGAAAATAGCAAGAGCCAACCGACTAAGATACCTAGTACCAGGTAACAGGTCGAAACTAGCATCCGACACTCAACTATAGCTCTGCTCCTTGACCACAACTTCCTGAGTACGGACATTCAAAAATCAACTTGTGTAACTTTTATACGAACTGGATTTTTTGTCTCTACAGACACTTTCACTTGTTCTGTGTTTTCACTCACACACACACTTGTGCACTCGTACATTTTTCTTTCCTTTCAGGGAAAACAAACAATCAGACTTTTACATCACGTGATTCCAGTTTCCTGGACAGTTGTCATCACGGTTGTTTTGTCATTGTCATTTCATTTATACATTGCATGCATGTTCTCACGAGTACACATTCATTTCTTTCATTTTTCTTTGTGTGTGTTTTGTGCTACATTCTTGTGGGTGGTTTTCAGTGGCCATCCTGCCTCAGGCGTTCTAACAGATTTAATATTATCGTGCGTTTCTCGCACTGGCAAGGGAGCCCTGTAGTAACGCCGTGTGCATGCGTAGCCTCATGCATGCGTAGAATTAAACAACCAAGCGTTCCCGCTCAATTCATTCTCTTTCTTGCTGGCCAGCAATAGAGCATGGATGTGTCAAGAAGTGTCTCCAACACCCAACTCAGTATAGGAAAGTTGGTTATACATCATTAGATGTATACCTGACTTTCCTATATAAAATTAAAAAATATAACGGAACGCTGAACTCCAGACTATCAACTTATACAACATTTATTCAGGTGGTAAATATATACATCTTTAGCTCTTGTTGTTACAGCTTCTGATTGTGTGAGCATAGTTGCTGGGACGTTGTTATGTAGGTGTAAGCGAGCTGTCGAGTGTAAGTCCGAAAGATGGAGAGTGACAGCTATACACGTAAAGAGACTGTCTCCAGAGTTGGGTGTTGGAGACACTTCTTGACACGTCCATGCTCTATTGCTGGCCAGCAAGAAAGAGAATGAATTGAGCGGGAACGCTTGGTTGTTTAATTCTACGCATGCGTGAGACTACGCATGCGCACAGCGTTACTACAATATTATAGCTATGTTCAATATTAGATAAGTGAATGAAATTAAGCATAGGAATGTCTATATGTTTAAGAAGTTCACTAGTGAACAGAAAAAGGTGATAGAGAAATACACCAGAAAATTCTCTGCGAATGGCAAAGCAACCATATTCTGGGATACACCAATACAAACAGACAGGAAAATTAAGGCTAACTGAACAGTTATTGTTGTCAAGACCCAGCAGGAAAAGAAATACCTCCTCACTAATATATCAGTTTCAAAGGATGATAATGTATCTCTAAAAGATATGGAAAAATTATCTAAGTAGAAAGATCTAAGAGAGCCTGAAAACAGAAATAATCCCTATAATAATAGGGGCTTTGGGAATAATCAAAAAAAGCATGCAGATTAATAAATAGACAAAACCACAGGACTTGCAAATATGTATAATATACAGAAAACCGTATCACTAAGCACTGCACACATTATGTAGAGTACTTTCAATACAATAAAATTAACATAACCAAAACAAAACACTGCACAACCTAAGACACACAGTACTGCACTTAGTAGAGTAGTGAAAACACACAATGAAAATAAGACAGCTAAATAATAATAATAATAATAACTGCCCTGATGTAAGAGTTATCATGTACATGTTTTGTCTTGGTACAAAAGATGGGCTACAGAAAATATTCTGCTCAATACTACAGATTTGCTTGTCAGTTGCTTGACTTTAAGTTGAGCATGTCCCTTGCTGGCTGACAATATGGGCATCCCTGATCATGAGCCGAAGTAGTGGAGGAGTATCATAGCCATGTGTTGAAAGGAATTCTTTGAGGTTTGAATAATTCACCTCTGGAAACATGGGTGTTTCGTTCAACATCCTTGAACAACCCTTATTCAGGGACCTTTTGAGCAGGATGGGCTACTTGACCAGAAGAAAATTCTAACTGGGCCCCCAACTGCAAGGTCAGGGGCTGTTTATCTTAATGAGATCACCACGTTGCGCACATGTGGTTGTGATGCTTGTATGTCTGATGTACCCTTATCAGGCAAGTAGTCAAGGTGGATATATTGGGCTTCGTATATTTGTACCCTAGTGTCACTTTGATGGCATGTGCTGCACTCTCACTCACTCCATGATAATAATGATAATGGTTTCAAATTTTGCCACAAGGGCAGCAATTTTGAGGGAGGGGATGAGTCGATTACATTGACCCCAGTGTTCAACTGGTACTTATATTATTGACTCCGAAAGGATAAAAGGCAAAGATGACCCCAAGTAGCATGTGAACTCAGACCAAACAACAGACAAAATGCCACTAAGCATTTTACCCAGCACGCTAATGATTCTGCCAACTTGCCACCTCAATAACGGTAATAAAATGAATCCTCACAATAATGATTGCAATACTAATAATAATAATAATATTGGTTTCAAATTTTGGCACAAGACCAGTAATTTTGGGGGAGGAAGGTAAGTAAGTCGATTATATTGACCTCAGTATTTGTCTGGTACTTAATTTATTGATCCCAAAAAGATGAAAGGTAAAGTCCACCTTGGCAGAATTTGAACTTAAGAGTGTAAAGACGGACAAAATGCTGCTAAGCATTTTGCGCAGCATGCAACATTTCTGTCAGGTTACCACCTTAAGATATACTATTAATATTACTAAGATGATACTATTGATATTACTATCTTTAATGTATTAGTCTTGTAAGATGAGGTATTATTTCTATGGTTGATTTACTGTTGGTTGACTCTGTTGATAATGTTGGTGATGTGTATATAATGGAGTCAGTAATAATTAGAATGATATTAATAGTTATGATAATAGTAAAGATGATGGGAGATGTACGCAAATTTATGAAGAAGGTATAAATGAATATGAGGGTGTTGGTTATGGAAGAATAACTGACATTGATTGCTAAGGTTGTATGACTATGAAACTATGACAAAGGCAGTGCAGAAAATTATCCTAAATTTCATACTTGTATATTCAGATCTTGATATTTACTACTGGTGCACATGTAGGTTGTTCACATGGAGCATCATCATCATTAACGTCTACTTTACCAGTCTTTATAAAGACGGAATTTGTTGAAGCAGATTTTCTATGGTTGGATACCCTTTCTGTTGGCAACCTTCACCTATTTCCAAGAGAATATGTAACACGGGTAATTCAAATAATCATACCTCTTCCTTATAAATTCCTGGGCTTGTATCAATGTTGGAAATCGTTATTACTAAACATACTGGAGTGTTGGAAAGGCAGACACAGTAGAAAGCAAAAGTAAAGGCCTAACAGTAATTAGCTTTGATCCACCATATTCCTGGTTCAAATCCTGCCAGTGGAACATGTTTTGTTGTTTTTTTCATTTCTTCAGATTTTATAAGATAAAAACTAGTCATATACTGGAAAATAAGTTGTTCATGTTAGGAAGGGTATCCAACTACAGAAATCATGCCAAAACAGATAGTGGAGCTTGATATAGTCCTCTGGCTTGCCAGTTCCTGTCAAACAATCTAATCCATGCCAGCATAAAAGACAAATGTTAAATGATGATGATGATGATGTGCTGGGTAGTGTGTCAAAGCAAGAAATTTCTGTTATGAAATGTAATTCTTCTTTTTTATCTTATGTTCCCAGAGTGGTGGTCAATGGATTAGCAGAGCTCTCAATACAAACACTTCTTTCTTGGCCACTTCATGGTTGTCAATCCAGAGAGTAAAAAAGAGATGAGGGGGAAAATTGGCTCCAGTAATTTACTGGTACTTTATTGACACCCAAAGAGATGAAGGCAAAGTTAGCTTTAGTGATATTTGAAACCAAAGTACACAGAACCAGATCAATTCACCACCTTTTATAGCAATGTGGTTAAGAAGTTTGCATCCCAACCATATGGTTTCAAGTTCAGTCCCACTGTGGCATCTTG
This sequence comes from Octopus bimaculoides, assembly GCF_046866305.1. Lineage (NCBI taxonomy): Eukaryota > Metazoa > Mollusca > Cephalopoda > Octopoda > Octopodidae > Octopus > Octopus bimaculoides. The sequence continues at coordinate 73,917,090 of NC_142934.1, read as the reverse complement.
AGTAAGTGTCTACTACTATAATTCTGGGCCCACCAAAGCCCTGTGAGTGGATTTGGTTGACAGAAACTGAAAGAAGTTCATTGCATATGTGTGCATGTGTGTGTGTGTGTGTATGTGTGCGTGTTTCCTTGTCTCGACATTGCACGATAGTTGTAAATGAATGTTACTGACATACACTCAGTGTTATTCACTTTCAATATTCTGCAAAAACATGTCTGACTATGGGGAAACATTACCTTGCTTGGAAACGAGTATGGGTTGGCAACAACAAGGGCATCCAACCATAGAAAATCTCCCACAATAAACTCCATTCAAGACATGCAAGTATGAGAAAGGGAACATTAAAATGATGATGATGATTTTCAACTATTACTAATTACATTTTTTATGGATCAGGAGTATCTAACATTCAACATTACTCCGAGTAATATTTACTCAATAGAGATCACAAATGAAAGTAACAGCAAAACTACTTTGACAATATTACTGAATTCATATATTTTTCAAAGGTGTTACAACCAGATGAGATTGGTAAAAACAGCTAATAGCTGGAATGTATTCTACCGTGATGCTCTGCTATATACAAACCTAGATAAAAGATTATACTCTAACTGCACCAAATGTTTTAACTATAAATCAAACCACACACGTGTGTGTGTGTGTGTGTGTGTGTGTGTGTGTGTGTGTGTGTGTGTGTGTGTGTATCTTTGTGTCTGTGTTTGTCTCCCACCACTGCTTCACGACTAGTATTGGTGTGTTTACATCCCAATAACTTAGCAGTTTGGCAAAAGGGACTGATAGAATAAGTAACAGACTTAGCAAAAATACTAGGTACTGGTGTCGTTTCATTCAACTAAAAATTCTTCAAGGTAGTGTCCCAGCAGGGCCACAGCCTCATGCCTCAAACAAGTAAAAGATAAATCACTAAAAATAAAAAATAAAAAATAAAAAAAGAAACAGGACAATCATGACTGGGACACATTAAATCATAAACCTGTTCATCAGAGCTGACCTTGACCTAGTGATAAAGAACAGCAAACTAGCAATAAGTAGGTATGATATGGAGGTACAGCCCATGGCTACAAGAAACAGTACTAATGTATAAATGTTTCATCAGATTGCAGTGCTAAGTTCAAAACTTCTTGTTGGTCTGGAGAAAGATATGGGATACAACTCCAATATGCTCTTAACAGAATATTACATGGACAGGAAGTCTTCTAACATTGAGTTAACAATCTAATGGGTTAAAACACTTAAGCATTATCTTCATATTTTTACGAGTGCTGGTGCCATGATAAAATGTACTCAATACACTCTGTAATGCGAGTGTTGTTTAGGAAATAGCATCCAATCATAGAGACCACGCCAAATATGAAATGTATGAGCAAGATGTGGTCCTTGAAACCAATTAGGAAGGTAATAACTCCAGATAAGAACTGGCCTGAATAGTGATATTCCATTGAGCCCATACCTGGACTGGTTGGAATATAACAAAAGGTCTTTACAAACTGAAATGTTACCAGAGTTATGAGTATACAATAAAGTTGGTGTTGTTGTTCAACATCAGGTCAGCCATGCTTCAGCAGACCTATGATCAAAAGACATTCCAACCATAACCCTCCTCAGGCAATGCACTCAGGACAGTGTGGCTGTGTGGTAAGAAGCTTGCTTCCCTACCAAATCGTTCCAGGTTCAATCCCACAGTGTGACACCTTGGACAAGTGTCTTCTTCAATAGTCTCGGGCCAACTAAAGCCTTGTGAGTGCATTTGGTAGAAGGAAACTGAAAGAAGCCCATTGTATATATACATATATGTAGGTATGTATGTCATTGGTCAGTTTTATTTCAAGATTTCTTGCCAATAGAGAAAGAGCCAGTTTCTAACCTAGATCCAAGGCTCCTTCATTGGAATTTCAACATCAACAACAAGGTATTTTTGTATGTATGTATGTATATGTGCAGATTCGTATATTTTGCTTTATCTATGTATTCTCATATCTAGACACACTCATATATATTTAAATGATTAACTTCTGGAAAGTTTTATAGATTTTTACAGTTCCAGTGATGGATTGGATCTGTAGTCGTTGAATTAGCTTTCTTCTTTCTGGTTTTGAGAAGCCTAATTTCTCAAGATTGGCATTTAGGCAGTGTGTTACATATCCCAGAGCCCCAATAATTACAGGTATAAACTTTAACTTGTAATCTGAATAGAGTAACAGCAGATTTCTTAATAGTTCAGTGTAGATATTCTCTTTTTCACCAATCTTCAGTTTCATCTGTTGGGCAGCTAATTTCCACAACTGTGCACATTTTCTCTTCTCTATCCCAAATCATTATGTCAGGTCTATTGTGCTTACATTTTATTGAGGTCTTCACTGGGACATTCCACCAGTATTCCTTTTTATTATGAGTGGCTATGGCTTTTACCATACTGTGGGTTTTTATTTCTTTGTCCTCTGGGTTATCCTTCCAACAGATTTCATTATAGAGTGTCCTAGCTACAACATCATGTCTCATTGGTAGATAATACATTTTTGAACAACTGCTTATGATGTGGGTGATATCGTTGGTGTTAATTCCACAAAGTCTACATTGGTTGTCACATTTTACTGCTTTTGCACATCAGGTGCTTGGTTGATATTTCCTGTTCCTGGATTGCAAACGCATACCCTTCAAAGAGAGAGGTAGTCATCTGGCTACTGGTCCATGATAAACTGCTTTGATGATCGATGTTACTATCATCTTGGAGCTTTCTAGTAACATATCCATGCACAGTCTCCTGCTCATATAGGCTCATCCTTTTATCTGATGATACATTGCAGTAGAGTCGTGCGACTTCTTTGGGCTTATGTATGCGTGTGTGTGTCCCACCACAACTTGACAACTGGTGCTGGTGTGTTTATGTCCCTGTAACTTAGTTCGACAAAAGAGACTGACAATACAAGTACCAGGATTAAGAGAAAAAATAAGTACGGGGATTGATTCATTTGACTAAAAATTCTTCAAGGCGGTGTTCCAGGATGGCCGCAGTCTAGTGACTGAAAGAAGTAAAAGATAAAGGCTAAACCAATGTGTCCTTCTTCCCAAAGATGGTACAGTATGCTTTGAAAATGATTTGGCAACTATTTCTAGCAGGTTGACCAACTACATAAAGTAGGGATCAGTAACTTCTTTTTGTAATGGTCCATTCAGATTCTTTTACATTTGCCCACGGCTCAAGTATTATATATCTTACAAAAAAAATCCCTAAAGAGTGCAGGCATGTCTGTGTGGTTAAGAAACTAATAGCTTTGCAACCCTGTGATCTGAGATTCAATTCCATTGTACAGAACCTTACTATGATCCCTAAACTGACCAATTCCTTGTGAATGAATTTGGTAGATGGAAATTATGTGGAAGCCTGTCTTATACCTGTGTTTATGTGTGTTTGACCAGCACTACAGCTTGAGAACCAGCGTTAGTGTTTTTTATGTCCCTATAACTTAGCAGTCCAGTAAAAGAGACCAATAGAATAAGAACCAGGCTTTAAGTATTGGGGGCGTGAACAATTTGTTTGACAGAAACTATTCAAGGTAGTGTCCCAGCATGGCTCAATCCAATGACTGAAACAAGTATAGGATAATAAAAAAATGTACCCATCCACCATTTCCATCACTGGCAATGCTTATGTAAGCAAAAATCAAACATATCATGATACAAAAAACTATCCAAAGGCTATCAATTGCTCAAGGCCCACAAGTACATTAACCCTTTAGCATTCAAACCAGCCATATCAGACACAAATAAACTGACTGGATCAGGCCTCTCACACCTACCCTACAACGTCATTCTGAAAATAAACAATCACATAATTGAAATCTGAAAGTTACAAGTTAATGCAAGATTAATTCAAAACATTTGACAGAGTAATTTGAATGCTAAAGGGTTAAATCTGAAAAGTTTTTAGAAAATATTGAAGGCCCACTCATCAGCAGCAGCCCATCTGTTAGCAACATCGGACATAAAGGCTCTTTCATGATCTTAGCTCTTAAAGGGTTGTATACAATACAGCACATTCATCACTATTGTGATTGAATGACATTCGGTATGGATTGTTGAAACAAGTAGTCATTATGAAAGCTGTTCTTGCATGAAGAATTGAGTGGCATCGACTGAAGAAAAGTGTTGTGTTGTGCAGCTTTCAGGTTAACCATGATTGAGCAGACCTATAATCAAAAGTTATTTGAGTCATAGCCATCATCCCCTTCTTATAAAGCTATTTTGGACCATTATCCAGTGTCTTCTTTATATTTTTAAGATGGTGGCATGTGACTTGAGAGATTTAGCTGTTTTTTGGGGTGGGGGTGGGGGGCGTTTTGAGCAACCATGTAGTTGTAGTTTGTTTCAGTTAAGATATTTAGTAGATTTATCAAGGAAAGGTGTTTTGCAATGCACCATGATATTGAATTGTATTGAATTTAGCATGTGATGATTGATCTGTTAAGAATTAACTAGATTAAATGTTAGTTCCAAGCTAGTCCTGCACCAACAAATCATTATTTAAAAGCAATCCAGCCATGATCATCCAATCTTTTTATTCAGATAATATATTTAAGACTGAAAAGTGGGATATATAACTGTTATTTCTAGAAAGACAAAGGATCACATAGATGCTCACTTGAAGGCTCATGGAAAGTGATTGTTATGTTGACTCCGGGTCTGCCTTGATCACTAAGATCAATGACCAATGGTGTTTCAGACGGAAGGACATGATTTGAGGGAAATTTAGCTACAATTTTTAACTGGTCAAGCGATTATGTGGAGATTCTCGTTGGCTAGAGAAAGAAATATAAAGGAGCGATGGAGAGACAACGTGTTTGTGCTATAAATATATTCTACTTAGCACAATGTGGGCAGGGAAAGAAAGAAAATAGATCAAATTTAAAACTACATTATCGCAGTTATACAGATTTACAGCTTTAAACTTCATACTTATTCATTTCTAGCCAAGATTGATTTTAAAAAATATAGAAATGGGTATATACTAACATTAATTCAATTGCATATTTCCTTCCAATAAATTTTTGATCATGTGCCATCTTTGTGTAATCCTTTCTACTACAGACACAAGGCCTGAAAATTTGGGAAAGAGGGATAGTCGATTACACTGACCCTAGTACTCAACTACTTATCTTATTGACTCCGAAAGGATGAAAGGCAAAGTTGGCCTCGATGGAATTTGAACTTAGAACGTGAAGACGGACGAAATGCCACTAAGTATTTTGCCCGGCGTGCTAACGATTCAGCCAGCTCGCCATAATGATGTCAAAGTTGGTGTTATTCTAAAGGAAAATTAATAATCAATTCCACTATAGGCATAACGCCTGAAATTTGAAGGAAGGGGTAAGTCAAATACACTGACCCCAGTGCTCAACTGGTAATTATTTTATCCACCCCCGCCCCGAAAGGAATAAAAGGTAAAGTCGACCTCGGCGGAGCTTGAACTCAGAACGTAGGTAAAGCAGGAAGAAATGCCACTAAGCAAGGAAACTTAACAATAACAGAACATTTACTGATCGGAGAGAGATTCAATAACAAAAAAATAAGATCAAATTTATTTTTAAATTAATTTTGAATAGGATTCAAGATTCGTCTAACGTCCTCGTTAAACCGACAGGTGGGGATGAACAAGTCGACTGACGAAAATAATAGTAAAAAATATATATGTATATATATATATATATATATATATATATATATATATATATATACACACACACACAGAATATCCTCACATCTATATAAATATAATTTCCCAATATGAAGTACAAAACATTCAAATGGATCAAATTCGTGAGATTTAGCAAATTATCATTTAACAGCTGTTCTGTATTTAAAAATATAACACGATGACGGTGATGATAAAACACGAACTACACTGGTTTTATTACAAGACCCTCCCCCAGCCGCATAACCTTATTTCAACCATATGGAATAAAAATGGTTTACTTCTTCCATATAGGTATAATATAATTTTAAATAAACGATCGAAAGTTTAAAGCTCGCTATTAAATATATATTATTGATGCTTACATCAGAAATGGTGAAAACTCGATCAAGGAATGTTACGTTCATTAATGTACAAAATAGAAGCAGTGATTTGATCAATCAGAATAGGATTTAATTTTCAAAACCATTACTAGTAAAACTCACTCTGTAAACCACGATATTATTTTGTATTTCAAATTATAATTGCTGACTCGACACAAAAGACAAGAAATCAAATTCTATTCTTTTTAATACTGGCGGGTCATTCACTGTCACCTTTTAATTTGTTTTAGTAAAGCAAAATGATGTGCTGATACTGTTTATCGCCAGTCGATCGATACATCACAGCCTTCAACATTTAAAATGGGTCTACTTAAAAATAAAATAAAACAATCAAAAAAAAAAAATTGCTTAACACTTCAAACCTGTTGAAATGAAGCATGAACAATATTATGTTTACGTTGACAAAAATGAAAGTATGATTATTTTCTCCTGCCTACTTACATGCATCTATCTATCTTTTTTTTTTTTTTTTCTGTAACAATCAAAGTGCGCTAGCAGAAGCTAACATGTGGCAAACGGAGGTGCGTGGCAGAGAAAGACTTCTGTAATAAATTGAAATGGAACATGCATATATAGCCTAAAATCAAAACCAAAATAAGTAAATATTCTAACCAGAATATCCTCCAAGCGATATAAACCATCGAACAAGAACAGCACACACTATCACGAATAAAAATTCGCAAATAGGTGCTGCCGACGACGTTTTCGTGGTCATGTTGTCAGATTCTCCGATTTGAAAAGACAGGGAGGCGGTGTTAACCCGTAAATGTCCGTCTGAAATATTCTTCCATAAATTTCATTTTATCATTTTCGTTTTGTCCAAATATTTTGAATAACAATTCCCTTTGTATGATAAAGGCTTACAAGTTAATATATTTATTTCTAACAATTGTATACAGCTACAATTCTTTGAGTGGTATAAAATTGCGTAAGTTGAGCCAGTATTTTACAGATATTTATTTTATCGCCCGCGGAAGAATGAAAAGCAAAGTCGACACCAACTGGATTTGAACCTAGAATGTAAAGGGCCGTAATTATTATACATAATAGAAGATTTTTGTCAACCTCTTTACCAATTCTACCAATACACCGCCTTTTGATAATTAAAAAAATGTTTTTTTTATAAGATTGTAATTTATCATATTTTAAATTTTTGTTTTGCTTTGCATTGATGTGGTTCGGGATAGTATTTTAAACGTAAACATTCATTATTTATTGAATATGTATAAATCGAATAATTACCAGTACCCAAAATGCAAATACTTAAGAAAATTATTATTTCGTTAGAAATTTCAAAATGGAAATTCTAATTCTATAAAAATGTGTAGGTCACTTTTAACCGAACAATAGACCAACTTTTGTAGAGAAGAGACAATTGTCGATAAAATCAACTTCAGTGGATTACTGCTACTTATTTTATACCACTGCGTCCATCCCTGAAAAAATGAAAACCAAATCAGTGTTGGAAGTATAGGAATAGTGGTTACACACCTTTAGGTGTGCACCTACTTTCCTATATTAAATTAGGAATTTACGGAACACAGAAACTCCAAACTATCGACACAACAATATTTATTCATGGTGGAAAATATGCAGCTTTAATCTTCGTTGTTGAGACGCCTTCTGTGTGTGAGAGCATGGTTGCTGAGACGTTGGAATGTTGATGTGAGCTGTCCCTAGAGTTCGAAAGACGGAGAGAAGGCTTGACACGTCCATGCTCAATGCCGGCCAGCCGAGAAAGAGAATGAATAGAAGCGGGAACGCTTGGATGATGAATTCCACGCATGCGTGGGACTACGCATGCGCACGAGACACGCGTTACTACAGGGCTCCCTTGCCAGTGCGGAACGCACGATAATATAAAATTTTGGAGGAACACCTGAAGCAGGATGGCCACTGAAAACCACCCACAAGATGTGGCACAAACACACACAAAGAAAAATCAAAGAAATGAATGTACACTCGTGAGATACATGCATGCAATGTACAAATGAATTGAAAGAAAACATGCAAGTAATATGGGCAGTAAATGCCACCTAGTGAAAAACAAATGAGACAATGATAAAACAAACGTGATGACCACTGTCCAGGAACTGAAATCACGGAATATAAAAGTCTGATTGTTTGTTTTTACTGAAAGGAAAGAAAATGTATGAGTGCACAAGTGTGTGTGTGAGAAAAAACACAGAACATATTAAAAGTGTCTGTAGAGAAAAAAAAATCCAGTTCGTATAAGAGTTACACAAGTTGAATGTCTGTACTCAGGAAGTTGTGGTCAGTTGGCAGAGCTGTAGTTGAGCGTCGATGCGAGTTGAGACCTGTTACCTGGTACTAAATATCCTAGTCGGTTAGTTCTGACTGTTGTCCGTGAGTGGATACTCCACTCATACAGTGAAGATAAAACCGAGTGTGTTGATATTGGTTGCTTGTGTACTTGGTAGTGGGGTTGTTGGCGCACGACATTGTGGTAGACAGTACATTGGTGGTGAAGACGTCGGCGTCGGAACTGGCTATAGCTGTAGCTGTGTTCTGTATGTGTGGTGGTAATGATGTTGACGGTGGTAATGATGTCATGTTGAAGCTGTTGGCGACGTCGGGGGGCGATGCTCGTAGTTGGTAGTGGTTGTTGTTGTCGTGTGGTAATCTTGGTTGAACGAAGCTGGTGGAGAAAAGGCTGCTTGGTGATGATGGTGTTTGAAGAGGTACGCTTTTACAGACGGTCGACAGACACAATCTCTGTACGACCATTAGCGTCGACCTTGATGAGTGGCATTGCTGGAAAATGCTGTCATGAATTCAAAGTTTTATAGGAAAGTGCCGTAGTTACTTATGTCAGCGGCGGCAGTGTAGTATTATTGGTTGATAGTCCAGAATCCATGGCCGCGTTTGTTCTTTAGTCGGGGTCACCACTTTTATAGGAAAGTGTGCCGGACTGCGTGTTCGAATCACGTCAGAGGGTCACCAGTTATATAAGAATAGTGGTTACACACCTTTAGGTGTGCACCTACTTTCCTATATTAAATTAGGAATTAACGGAACACAGAAACTCCAAACTATCAACACAACAATATTTATTCATGGTGGAAAATGTGCAGCTTTAATCTTCGTTGTTGAGACGCCTTCTGTGTGAGAGCATGGTTGCTGAGACGTTGGAATGTTGATGTGAGCTGTTCCTAGAGTTCGAAAGATGGAGAGAAGGCTTGACACGTCCATGCTCAATGCCGGCCAGCCGAGAAAGAGAATGAATAGAAGCGGGAACGCTTGGATGATGAATTCCACGCATGCGTGGGACTATGCATGCGCACAAGACACGCGTTACTACAGAAGTATTTTAACTCAGAAATTAGGTTGGGTGGGGTAGGGGGTTCTTCTTTGGTCCAGTGATTGCAAACCAAAGATATGCATATTAATATTAATAATTGAGAAGAAAATATCTTACAGCAATATCATGTTGTAGGGAAGTGGATATACACCATTCTGTGTATCCCAATTCCGTACATTCAATTTCTTAAGGAAGAAAACGGAACGCAGACTCTAAACTAACAGCACAACAAATATTTTATTACAGTAGAATTCTGTTCACACTAGGAGGGAATTCGGTAGCATGTCGCCTTTGGTTAGATGAGACGCCGTCAATGAAGTTGCGTGGTTAGAAGTCATTTTTCTCCTCTCTGGTTATCTATGTGGCTCCATTGCAGAGTTGTCGGAGAGCTGCTATTGTGATGTCTAGCTTCCATGAGGTTCAGCGAACAAAGAGGTAGAAAGACGCGGGAACGCTTGGATATTGGATGACTACGCATGCGCATGAGACTCTTCCTGCATTCCTTCCGGAAGACTAGTCCCTGCACATGCATGGATAAACTCTCCAGAATGGCGACTGATATTAGGCGCCACTACAATGTTATAAAAGGCATATCTATAAGTGTTTACCTAAAACAAAAATAAATGTGACAATCCAATAACAGATTTGCTAAAGAAATTAAAATTCAGAAGCCAATTTTGGCATCATTGGCTTTGTGAGAAGAAGGAGGGTAGCGCTATGACCTTTTCAAAATATCCAAGACTGATGGAAGAAGGGAGAACTTAGCTTCAGACAGGAAACTTGGCCTAAATGCTTGCAACAGTGTGGTCTTCACTAAAGGTACCTATAATGGCCTCTGTTTCACAGAATTGGCTTGTCTTGAATCTTTTCACTATATAGTGACATCTGTTTCTCAGAGCTGGCTAGTCTCATAACTCCTTACTACTATAATAGTTTCAATTTTTTTGCACAAGGCCAGCAATTTCAGGAGAGGAGTAAGTTAATTACATCAACCCCAGTATTCAACTGGTACTTTATTTTGTTGACTCTGAAAGGATTAAAAGCAAAGTTGACTTTGGTGGAATTTGAACTCAGAATGTTAAGACAATGAAATGCTGCTAACCATTTTAACCAGTGTGCTAACAAATCTGCCAGCTCACCACCTCACTACTATAATGGCTTCTGTTTCTTTAAACTGGCACATCTTGTACTCTGACTCCAAACTTAGGCACCAAACTGTTCCTCTGTTAATTGTTAATTAACAGAGTTAACATTTTCGTCAACAATTTAACTTTTAAGTTGATTTTGGAAATCATTATCAGACTAATTAACTTCTGTTACATTTAACTTCCGTTACATTTAACTTCCGTTACATTTAACTTCCATTACATTTAACTTCCATTAACAAAAGACCACTTGAGTTAACTTCCATTAACTCAAGTTACCACAACAATCTTTAGGCTCAAAGACATCAAGTCCAAGGGCCTCGTCTACTGCAGCTCCTTGGTCAACGCACTTTTGCCAGGCATTGACAAAAGGTTTAGGACCCTCCTGGAGGATGAAGAATGCCATCTGGCTGCTGCCTTCCACCCCAGGTTTCGCCTCATCTGGTTGGATAAATATGACAACACCAAGGTTGCCAAGGTGAAGAAAAACATGGAGGGTAAGGCCAAGGAGGCCATGAGGCAGCAGCAGTTGAGGCAGTAACAGTGGAGCAACAACAGTGGAGGCAGCAACAATGAAGAGGAGGAGGAATTCTTTAGTGGTGTCACCCAGCCAAAACAGAGCAGCAGGAGCCACAAGTCACTCAAGGACAAGGCCCAGAATTTGGTCAAGACCTGGCTGGAGACCATCTCCAAGGACTTGCTGACAGATGCTGCCTTCTTGGGTGAGCAAGTGTTGGTGGACTTGTTCATCAAGTTCCACACAGCCATCCCCTCCAGTGATGCAGTGGGATGTTTGTTCTCTATGGGCAAGGACATCTTGAGGGCCAAGAGATAATCCCTGTCTGATGAAAACTTTGACATGCTAATTTTCATGAAGGGCAGCATGCATCTCATGAACAAAATGGAGAACGAAAAAATGAGGAAAAATTAAATTATGTATATATCTTGTTTTTCATTTTTTTCTTTTTATTTTTTTTATAGCAATTTTATCAATAAACTTTTTTAGTTTAATGCTTATATTGTGTTTTATTTTACCCTTTTCTGGCTCTAAAAGACTTTATAAACCTAAAAAAATTGGGGAAAAGCTTTAAAATCAGCCTTTTTTTAGGTCTTTTAAGTTAAAACTATAAAATCAGCATTCTTAAACTCTAAAGCAAAAAACAAAAACTAGTTTTGGGGTTCTAAGGCCCTTAAAAAGGCCAAAATAGGCTGATTTTATACTTTTGACATTTTTTAAATGTGTTTTTAGGTAGTTTTAGAGCAAAAACTGATTTTTTTGTTTTTGTTTGTATAACAGAAATTAATGTTCATGGTTTATCAATAACTTCTGTTACATTTTTAAAGAATTAACTGATTATTGAAATTAACTTTTGGTTAATGGATTAACAGTTAACAAAGTTAACTTTTCAGTTAACAGTGCCCACCTTTGTCTGACTCACTCATCTCTCCACATCTCATCACCTTTGTTGTATCAAACCTCTTCAGCCCTGCACTAACCACAATAGCCAGTCCTTTCTCCCTAAGCTTTGGTCTCCTGGAATCTTCTCTCTGTTCATGGCTTTCCTGCAGATGTTGACCTGCAATAGTTATAGCAAAACATCAATGGCATCAAGGTTACCAGTCTTGGAAGGGCCTACAAAGGTCATGGATATTGACCCTTTCTCCAGATTCAGCAAGTTATTAAAAAAAAAAAATAAAACATAGGTCAAGTGGGAACGTTAATCTGGGTGAAACCAAACACCTTTATCACTGCTCTCCTGTAAAATATGATCTCATCATATGGAATTTTAATCTATCACTAGGGCACCAATAATAGAATGGTGCATGTATAATACAAATGAATATTAAAATGCACACACACACACACACACAATTTGTTTCAAACTTAACATGGAAGATATACAACATCATCATCATCATCATCATCGTTTAACGTCTGCTTTCCATGCTAGCATGGGTTGGACGATTTGACTGAAGACTGGTGAACCAGATGGCTACACCAGGCTCCAATCTGATTTGGCAGAGTTTCTAAGGTGGATGCCCTTCCTAACGCCAACCACTCCGAGAGTGTAATGGGTGCTTTTACATGCCACCGGCATGAAGGCCAGTCAGGCGGTACTGGCAACAGCCACTCTCAAAATGGTGTATTTTACGTGCCACCTGTACAAGAGCCAGTCCAGGGGCACTGGCAACGATGAGACTTCAGGCAATTTGCTGTGCTTGAGAAGACATCATGCCAGTGATGCATTAAAGGTACGTGTGCCAGTGACATGCAGAAGACATCTATACCAGTGACAAGCTAAAGGTATTCATGCTGGTGACATGTAAAGGCCACCCATGCCAGTGACATGCAAAAGACACCCAGTACACTCTGTAAAGTGGGTGGTGTTAGGATGACTGGAGCCTGGTGCAGCTCTTCTGTTTACCAACACTGGTCTAACCACCTAACCCATGCCAGTATGGAAAACAGACGTTAGATGATGATGATGATTACAACCTAACTCATAATCATCATTTTGTCACAAACAAATTGACTGGGGATGAAATCAAATGGAATAATAAACTTTATTGATTAAACCAATATTCTTTATGACAGCTGATGGGCATAGGTCAATCCTAGTGAATAAATCTGTAACAGCATAAGACAATCATGAATAACAGTGTTACAGTTTCCGTTTTATCAACTGATTTGTATAGATGCCATTTTAAGTTTCAAACAAGTTTCCTTCCCATTTTCATAATTATGTTTTCATTATTTATTTACTTTTTTACTATTTAAAAATATTTTTAATATCTAAAAATCTTTTCTTTATATGTGCAGTTAAGAAGATCACTTTGTCACCATGTTGGTTTGGGTTCAGTCTCACTGGGCAATGCTTTGAGCAAGTGTCTTCTGTTATGGCCTTGGACTGACCAGTGCCTCGCAAGTGAATTTGGTACATGAAAGCTGTGTGGAAGCCCATGTTGGGTGTGTGTGTTCATAAAATAAGGATAAAAATCACGTTAATGATAATTATCAGGCAACCAGCATAGAAAAAAGCAATTTATAACAATTTATATATTAAATCAATAATTATATATATATATATAACTATTGATTTAATATATATATATATATATATATATATATATATATATATATAGGCAATGACAAGTGACCAAGACCTTTGCAAATATGTTGTGCTTGAGAAGACCTGCCAAGCCAAGTGAGACCATAACCATGGCCTATACCAGTGCTGTATAACCAGCTCATTTAAGAGTACCCTTCAATCATTGGACAATAAACTATGCTTGCAAAGACCTGTTGAGGCATGTGAAATCGCTGTCTTGGCCGATGACAGTACCTGATTGGCACCCGTGCCAGTGGAACATTAAAAGTACCATTCAAGTCAGTTTCAGATATGGGCTAACCACAACAGTCCTTATGTGGTACCCTAGCTAACAATAAATTGCTAAGCTCTGGTAACTTTTCTCACTGGGTAAATCAAAGTATCCTGCTCAGGACTGCATATTTTTCATAGAGTAAGTAATAGTATTAACAATGATAAAGAGAACGGAAATTTTTCACATTTATGATTTTATTTAACAGCTATTTATAACATCTTTACGGGACCTATGCTGTAAATAACTGTTAAATAAAATTATGGATGTGAAAAATCTCTGTTCTTCTTATCACTATTGATCTAGTATGTACAAATCACAGTAGGTGTGTGTATAATGACTAACGCATATTTTTCCACAATTCTCAACTGATTTTCACCAAACTTTACACACACATTATTTATGTCCCAAGAATGGTCATGCGCTAAACATTTTACCCAGAGCTCCCGAGTAAATGGACCTAAATGGACATAGTTGTTTTGTATGTAGGGTCTTCCATACTTTTTTAATCTTGTTATAAAAGTGAAAGGATTTTGTCCATTTATTTCGACTGTCCACCTGTCGTGGGGATTAAATTGACTAGGAACACTGTACGCATTGAATATCAAATATTAAACAATCTTAATCCCCATATTTAAACTGCATTAAACTTTGGCAAGCTTACCTTTACCTATTCTGAGTTACTTGAAAGGTGATGTTCCCTTCCCTCTCTTCTATTAGTTGATTCCTTTGTTTACCTACCAATGCGTTGTTTCACTTTACCCATCCATTATGATATTTCAACTGTTGTCCATTGTTTCAAATACATTTTAGCATTGTCATTCTAGCCTTTTTTAAACAATCTCATATGCTTTGTCCCAAACAATCAACCTTTAAATAAGAGTTTTGCTTCCACTAGTGAAAGCTATATGTATCTTTCAGAAAGCTCCATACCAATTTAACTTTATGCAGCATTCACCTGTTAGTTTATGCACAGGCTATGTGGAAAGACAGAATAAAGGGGCTTTTGTAAGCTTATCTCTCTGAAAAAATAGCTCCCTTTGCTGTTGAATAAAATAAACTCACAGAGGGGAAGTTTCAACATCTTCCTTCAATTTCATTATACCATGTATGTGGCTGTTTCTGACAGGAAATTTCACTTTCATGTAAAACAATTATATTTTGTAGTCATTATCCCTAATCTACTTCCAAAACACTTCAGTAGCTCTACTTTGCATCACTTGCAAATTTATATGTTCTATGATCATTGAAGTACAATGACCTCCACAATAACAAGCCTTCAATTTGATTTTCTGTTCCCAAGGTTAATCAGAAACAGATTGCCATGCTACTCCTAAACCTTCTCAGTAGTTCAATTATTTGGTGAAAAATACCACCAAAGCAACTTTAACCATCCAAAGGATTGGTGCATTTGTTAGTATTATATATATCTGTGTGGTAAGTAGCTTGCTTACCAACCACATGGTTCTGGGTTCAGTCCCACTGCGTGGCATCTTGGGCAAGTGTCTTCTACTATAGCCTAGGGCCGACCAAAGCCTTGTGAGTGGATTTGGTAGACGGAAACTGAAAGAAGCCCGTCGTATATATATATATGTATATGTATGTGTGTTTGTGTGTCTGTGTTTGTCCCCCCAACATCGCTTGACAACCGATGCTTGTGTGTTTACGTCCCCGTAACTTAGCGGTTCGGCAAACGAGATTGATAGAATAAGTACTAGGCTTCCAAAGAATAAGTCCTGGGGTCGATTTGCTCAACTAAAGGTGGTGCTCCAGCATGGCCGCAGTCAAATGACTGAAACAAGTAAAAGAGTATATATATATATATATACATACACATACATACAAATATGTATATATATATATATATATATATATATATATATATATATATACACATATATACAAATATGTATATATATATATATATATATATATATACACATACATACAAATATGTATATATATATATATGCACACACTTTTATATGTGTGTGTATATGTATGAATATGCGTGTGTGTTTTTGTGTTAGTCCTTCAACCTCACTTGACAACTGGTGTTGATTTGTTTATGTCCTTATAACTTAGCAGTTCAACAAAAGTGACAGAACAAGTACCAGGCATAAAAATAAGTATTTAGAGCAATTTGTTTAACTAAACCTCTAAAGATGGTGCTCCAGTATGGCTGCAGTCCAATGATTGAAAACACGTAATTTAAACATATGTCCTCAAAAAAATGATGAAAGAAGCTGACACAGGGCTAAGTAAGGATAATGGTCTTGGAGAGATATATAAGAAAAATGGATATGACATGGATAAGATAAAGAAAAAATGCAAAACATTTAGCCAGCCGAACCTAAGAACTACAATTAGCACTAACCTTAAAGAAGTTAATTTGCTAGACATTAATATGAATTTTAGCAGACAAATTTAAACCCTACCATAAGCCAAATGAGGATATTTCCTATATTGACATAGGCTTTAACCACTCACTGTCGAATATCAAACAATTAGTTAATAGCATTAGTAGGCATGTTTCCAACCTATCCCCTAATAAAGCTACTTCCAAAAAGGCTATCCATTCGAAAACACCACAACTGAAAAATCCAACTTATATTGAACCAAATGTAAATAGCACAAGAGGACAGAGAAAGAGGAAAATTTTATGGTACAGTCCCCCATATAGTATGAATGCAGCCATGAATATAGCAAGAAAATTCCTGAAACTCATAGATAACCACTTTCCTCACTCACCTAAATACCACAAGATCTTCAATAGAAATTCATTCAAGTAAAAAGTGCGACTTAGAGCCAAGTATATATGGTATATATATATATACATATATATATATATATATGGGAGAATATACAAATAATAACAACAGACGAGGGCAGGTGGTGTAAATAACAAAAGTATATATTAGTATGACGCTCAGGAATACGGAAAGTCTTTGACGTTTCGAGCTACGCTCTTCAACAGAAAGAATACGGAGACAAGGAGAAAAACACGGAGAAAAAAAATTGAATAGTGTTCAGTCAACGGTCAATCATAGTGTTAGGAAGGGCATCCAGCCATAGAAACCATGCCAAATCAGATTGGAACTTGTTGCAACTTTCCAGCTTCCCAGTTTCAGTCAAACCATATATATATATATATATATATATATATATATATATATATATATATATATATATATATGTTTATTTAGCCAGAGGGGAAGCAGATAAGGAAAGATTTGCCAATGTTCTGCGCCGTGAGGACCAAAGACTCGAGGTATTTCGGGTTGCAAGACAGTGTAGGAGAGAGAATAGTGATGTTGTAGGAGAGAAATGTGTTCGCATGGATGATGGTACGCTTGCATTAAATGAGGATGCAAAGAAAGAGGTCTGGAGATGCCACTACGATAGATTGCTTAATAAAGAGAATGAATGGGAGAAAGAGAGCCTGCCTTATGTCGACCCAATAGAGGGACCAGCTATCCGAGTTGATAGTACCAGGGTAGATAAAGCAATTAAGAGTATGAAGACCGGGAAAGCCCCCGGGCCCATCAGGAATCACTGCAGAGATGCTCAAAATATCTGGCAGTGTTGGCTATAGCCTAGTCACCCGTATTACGAACCAGGTGATACACGAAGGAGTCATACCCTATGACCGGTGTAGCAGCATCATAGTCAACTGCTACAAAGGTAAAGGGGACGCTTTAGATACAAATAATTACAGAGGCATCAAGCTGTTAGATCAGGTTATGAAAGTTACAGAGAGGGTCATAGCCCAACTAATTAGGGAGCGAATCAATTTAGATGAGATGCAGTTTGGGTTCGTGCCAGGTAAAAGCACTACTGATGCCTTATTTCTAGTGAGACAGTTGCAAGAGAAATACCTAGCCAAGGATAAACCTCTGTACCTGGCTTTCGTTGACATGGAGAAAGCCTTTGACAGGGTCCCCCGATCCCTTATCTGGTGGTCAATGAGGAAACTTGGGATAGAAGAATGGCTAGTGAGAGCTGTGCGAGCCATGTACAGAGATGCGGCCAGTAAGGTGAGGGTTGGAAATGAGTACAGCAATGAATTCCGGGTAGAGGTAGGGGTCCACCAAGGTTCCGTCCTCAGCCCCCTATTATTTACCATAGTCCTCCAGGCAATCACAGAGGAGTTCAAGACAGGTTGCCCCTGGGAGCTCCTCTATGCTGATGACCTTGCCCTAATTGCGGAGTCACTATCAGAACTAGAGGAGAAGTTTCAGGTGTGGAAGCAAGGTCTAGAATTGAAGGGCCTTAGAGTCAACCTAGCTAAAACCAAAATCCTAATAAGTAGGAAGGTAGATAAAACACAAACCCCTTCAGGTAGATGGCCCTGCTCAGTATGTAGAAAAGGAGTAGGTAGTAACTCTATAAGATGTACCCGGTGCAAGCTATGGACACATAAGAGGTGCAGCAACATCAAAGGCAGGTTAACTAGCAAGTTAGTTTTTGTTTGTGGCAGATGTTCAGGTGCAATAAAGACTGCAAACAAACAGGAAACAACTTCTATCTCATTCCAGGGTGAAAAACTAGAGGTAGTCGATAGCTTCCGCTATCTGGGCGACCAAGTTAGTAGTGGGGGTGGGTGCGCTGAAAGTGTAGCTGCTAGAATAAGAATAGCCTGGGCAAAGTTTAGAGAGCTCTTACCCCTGCTGGCGACAAAGGGACTCTCACTCAGAGTAAAAGGCAGACTGTATGACGCATGCGTACGAACAACCATGCTACATGGCAGTGAAACATGGGCTGTAACTGCTGAGGACATACGTAAGCTCGCAAGGAATGAAGCCAGTATGCTCCGTTGGATGTGTAATGTCAATGTGAATACCCGTCAGAGTGTAAGTATCTTGAGAGAAAAGCTGAACATTAGAAGCATCAGTTGTGGCGTGCAAGAGAGACGATTGCGCTGGTATGGACATGTGGTGAGAATGGAGGAGGATAGCTGCGTGAAAAAGTGCCACACCCTAACAGTTGAGGGAACCCGTGGAAGAGGTAGGCCCAGGAAGACCTTTGGCTGAGGTGGTGAGGCAAGACCTTCGTACATTGGGCCTCACCGAGGCGATGACTACGGACCGAGACCTTTGGAAATGGGCTGTGCGTGAGAAGACCCGGCAAGCCAAGTAAGATCGTTGCCAGTGCCCCTGGACTGGTTCTTGTGCGGGTGGCACATGAGATGCACCATTTTGAGCGTGGCCGTTGCCAGTACCGCCTGACTGGCTCCTGTAGGATTTTCGAGCGAGATCGTTGCCAGTGCCCCTGGACTGGCTTGTGCGGGTGGCACATAAAAGACACCATTTCGAGCGGGGCCGTTTTCGTGCGGGTGACACGTAAAAGCACCCACTACACTCTCTGAGTGGTTGGCGTTAGGAAGGGCATCCAGCTGTAGAAACTCTGCCAAATCAGACTGGAGCCTGGTGTTGCCATCCGGTTTCACCAGTCCTCAGTCAAATCGTCCAACCCATGCTAGCATGGAAAGCGGACGTTAAACGATGATGATATATATATATACCATATATATAGTGAGAATTTACAAAAAAACAAACAAAAATAAACAGATGTATTAGTTTAACGCTATACATATAGGTGTGTGTGTGTGTGTACCTGTGTATGTGTGTGAGCACACATATTTTGTATGATGTGCATGTGCACATATGTAAGAATCTATATTTATAAATATACATATATATATAAGCACATGTATAAATGTGTATACATAAAACTAGAAGTAGTTGATGGCTTGTTATCTTGGTGACTAAGTCAGTAGCAGAGGTAGATGTTCTGAGAGCATAGCTGTGGCATATAAAAAGTACCCTTCAAACGCTGATCCTCACGGAAGTGATGACAAGTGACTAAGACCATTGGCAATATGCCATGCTTGAGGAAGATTCATCAAGCCAAGTGAAATCATAGTTTTGGTCAATGCCAGTGTCATGTAACTGGCACCTGTGCTGGTGGCATGTAAAAAGCACCCACTACACTCTTGGAGAGGTTGGTGTTAGGAAGGGCATCCAGCCATAGAAACCATGCCAAATCAGATTGGAACTTGTTGCAACTTTCCAGCTTCCCAGTTTCAGTCAAACCATCTAACACATGCCAGCATGGAAAGCAAATGCTAAATGATGATATATGTATGTATGTATGTATGTATGTATTTATATTTTTTTCATGTCAAGTTATATATAAAGCAATTTCACATTAAACTGAAAGATTACTCAATAATTTTTAATTCAGTACATATTTATTAACTTTTACAAGGAAAAGTTTAACAGCAACTTCAAAGTTTTGACTTGCTTGCCTTCAACTCAAACAGTATTTCTTTTCTCTCTTGCTGAGTCTAGCAGAATGGTAGTACTCATGCTCTTCATAGACCTTCTGAGATCAGTGTGAGAGGGTAAGACTGGTCTTAAAGGGTCTATAAAAGCTATGAGCACTAAAGCACTGCCCCTTTTGTTAGACTAAAGTTAAAAAAAGAGGAAAATGTCGACTTTTGAAGTTGGAAAAAAAATGAAATAAAGAAAAATAAAAGCAAGAGATAAAGCCTGTAAATGATGTTGAATTGGTTGTTAGTGAATAAATTATGACTAATCATAATATTTTATGTTTCAGGAGGTATATTTGAGCTGTTTTGAAAAAGCTGCTACTTAACTTATGTAAATATATCAAATAAATTTTTCAAAAAAAGTTGGCGATTTTATAAGTACGTCTGTGGTATTTGGTTATGTCCCTTTATGTTCTAGTTAAAATCTCACCAAGATCAACTTAGTCTTTCATTCTTCTGGGATTGGTAAAATAAATATGAACAAAAACCCCGCAAAAAAAACTATAAATAAGGGAGATAACTTCAAAAAGACCAGTTGATTGAAATTTTGGGTAAAAAAGACAGTACATATTGAATGCGTCAAAAGAGAAACTGTTAATTCTAAGAATATATGAAGATATATAAAAAAGACATGGATTTAGATATCTACAAGTGATTTACAAATTTACAATAAAAGTCTCAAATCTATGTAAGAGCAAGCATGGCTGTGTGGTTAAGATCACTTTGCAACTATGTGGTTTCAATTTCAGTCCCACTGCAGGGTACTGTGAGCAAGTGTCTCCTACTTTTGCATCAGGTTGACCAAAGACTCATAAAGGAATTTGACTGCTTTTCACTGTGAAATGTTGTCCCTGTTTGAAGGAGAACTCTGATCCCTCAATTAAATTGACGCATATCCTACAGTTGGGTGTTCCACATTTTTTTACTGATGATTTCAGTGTTGTTGTTGAGCATATTCGGGCTTATGTTAGGAAACTTTTCATAGATTTGGGCTATCTCTTGCTTTTTATGATGGTGTGCGTTTGGAGGAATAAATTCATTCTGTGGTCCTTTTTTAGCAGGGGAATGTTTTGAAGGATGGTGTCAAAGGCTTCATTGTTAAGAGGGTTATGTGTGGGTTGTATAGTAGGGCTTTTGGTTGTAAATCCTTCTTTAATTTGGGATGTCCGAGTTCGTGGATGTTGAGTTGCAGGGCACATTGAAAGCATATGTCAATTAGTGAAGGTGGGTAGTTCCTGGTGATGAGTGTATTCTTTAGTTCATGTAGTCGTGTGTTCCTGGTGCTTGCATTAGAAACTATAGTACAGATTCTTTTTGCTAGGTTGAAGGGGATATTTGTTCTGGTGTGTCTGGGGTGGCATGAGTTGAACAGTAGATATTGCTTGGAGTCTGTGGGTTTAAAGTATATATCTGTTTCTATTACGTTGTTAGATTTCTTCATGAGGATGTTAAGGAAGGGAAGTTCTTGATGTCTATATTCCATCGGGAATTGAATGTTTACATCAAGTTCATTTATAAGTGCTTGAAATTCTCTATACTTTCATGCCAAAGAATGAAACAGTCATCCAGGTATCTCTTCCAATTATTTTCTATGTAGAGAGAGACTGGGTTGCCATATTTTTCTAGTACTTTACGATAAAGACTAATTTCTAGATATCCCATGACTAGGTTAGCAAATGAGGGGGCCATTCTCGTACCCATCGCAGTCCGCAAATTTTGTTGATAGAAGTTGTCTTTGATGACGAAGTAGCTATTCTCCAAGATAAATTTTAGCCCTTCTGTCAAGAATTCTTTTTTGGTGCGATGTGGGAGTTCGTTGGCATAATTCTCTAGCCAGAATTGAAATGCCTCTATTCCTGGCAGAATCGTTACCATGCTGGGAAAAAGCTTAGTAGCCTTTCTTCCAACTTTACATTCTGAGTTCAAGTGCTGCCATGGTCAACTTTGCCTTTCATCCTTTTGGCATCAATAAAATAAGTATCTGTCAAATCCTGGTGTTGATGTAATTGACTTGTCCCCTCTCCCAAAGCTGCTGGCCCTGAGCGAAAATTTGAAAGCAATATCTATGTGTGTATTGTGTGTGTGTGAGAGAAAAAAAAGAGAGAGCGAGGGGAGAGAGAAAGAGAGAGATATAAATTGTTATCTAACAGCAGGATATGACAAGACCTAATAGGCTTGTTTCATTGGAACATTATATTTTCATTGGCAAATATCTCTAATTCTGCAGTTCAGTGATGTGTTACGCAATGTAATAGATTGGACTACCAAGAGTACACATCTACTTAACGGCAATAACATAGCTGAATGAAAAGAAAATCATTTGGACAAAATACAAATATATAAAAGTTGGGGTGGGTAGTCAAAAACTCTCGTTGTCACTACGTGTGTTGCTAAATAATACTTTCAATCATTAATATATTTGAATCATTCACTCAGTTCTGTCACCGCCTCTTTTTTACATGTTAAACAGCTAGGAACAGCAGCTAAATTCTCTTAAATCACATCCTACCCTCTTAAGTAAAGAAGTATGCATGTAGCCCCTGATATATAAAAAGACGCGATGGTCATGGCTGGAACACAATTGATCCTATGTTTCTTTAATCAGGGATCTTCTACATGGCAGCAGGATCGGCTAGAAAAACCAACCGAATCTCCTTCAAGCCATATCCTCCTAGTATAGTCGAAGTGCGCTATGCTGGGTGGATGGGTTGGTGGGGGAGACAGGACGATCATAGTCGTAATGTCTTCGATCATAAATTTAAAACTGGGGCTGATTTTCCTTTCCTCTTCGACTTATTCACGCATGTTTATACCCTGTATTTGAAGATCTCATTAATGCGTGCACGAAGATACACGCTGAAGTGTATGCTTGTGTGTGAATGATAGTGAAAAAGAACGAAAGAGACCGAGCTATCGGTAGACCTTGTCCAACCTGTATAATGTTTGTTGGGCGAGCTAGCTTACATGCAGGGGTTCCGAGACGTGCCTGTTGCTACATTACTTCAGATCTACAGTGACACATTAATTCTTTTGCGGACAGGCGGCAGGTAAATCCATAGGTGGACGTTGTCGTGTGAAGTAGCTGTCAGGTTCTAGTAAGCAGGATTGTATATTCAACGTACCCGCCTTTCTTACCCTGAGGTGAGATTGTTATCATTTCAAAGCAGGCACTTCACGCACAGCAATTAACGTACACACGTACTGACAAGTGCAACCCAACTTTTTGTTTTTTAACGCACTCCCAGCTACTTGTGTTTAAGTTTCAAGGAAACGTCGGTTCCTATTTACAGATCAATCCCTTTATATAACTTGCAAGACATATAATACCTATATGAACAGGATAAAAAAAAAAAAAGAAAGAAAGAAAAAGAAACAATTATACATGTACTTCTCTGTATATGTATCGTTTCTCCTCTTAAATAATCTTTTTATTAAAAGAAAAAGTAATCTCTGTCACCTTGTATTTTATTTTATTGTCTTTTATTTTGCTTTACTGTCTGGAAAGGAGACTGTTGATTAGAAAATCAGTGTTTGCTTTCTTTTCCTTCTTTTCTCCTCCTCCTGAAGTATACACCTCATTATTACAGTACAACTACCTGAAGTAGAAGTTTCATTATTCAGGTGTGTGGCAGTGACAGTTTACTAACGCAATTATTTAATGTTTCCTACATATCTCGCTTGTTTTGGAATATTTACCAAGAAAACACAGCAAAGAACAAATCTTTTTTATCAAATACATTTTTTCCCTTAAAGAAAAAACACCTAATAATTAATATAACATTACAAACTCTTTACAGTTGGCATTAACAAGTTTAAGCAACACCAACAAGTGTCCTGCTCAACTTTAATCTGCTAGAAATATTTTTTCTTTCCACTTTATATAAATGTGAGGACAGCTTTCCTTCGTTTTCTTATTGTCATTTGACAGATACCTCGGCCACACAGTTCGTCCTAACTTGTTTCAGTCCAGTTACTTGGCCTTATGACGATATATATTTCTCAAGAGAGAACGGAAAGGAAGACAGAAAGATTAAAACAACAAAGCGCACCTGAGACCAAATCGACAAATGAATCATAAAAGAAAGAGGCAGGGTGAATGTTAGAACAAGTCACACGCTGGTGACGTTTAACCATGTTTCACAACAGTAACACTCTAAAACCTGCAAAGGTAAAAAACCTGCTTCATTTTTGTGACAAAACGAAAAAAATGTCGTGATCAAATATTAAGAATTTTTAAAAGCATTTGTTTTTCGTGTTGAAAACTCCAGAATGAATTTGTGGATTATCACCTAAACTAAATATTATAACTTCTTTTCATCAAATGTCACCAACATAGTTGTCTGTTTATTTTTTTTATTTTGCTTTCTTTGGATACCAAATTTTAAGCATTTTGTCTTAAACAACTTTATTTTTCCTTTCTTTTAACCGCTACATATTTTTTCATTTATTTTGTACTTTTATTGAACTTCAATATTTTCTTAATTTATTGTACATTTATGAGTACCAGGTGTGGACTAGTTAATATTTCACCTTGTACTAAACAAGAACAAACAAAATAAGTCGGATGAAGCTTAAGTTTAATTTAAGACAAGCTTAATAAACACTTTCTTATAAAACTCGAAAGAGTAAAAAAAGTTTTAAGAAGATGGCTGTCAGAGCAACAGATTGTTTGTTGTCAAGTCCTGCGATAGCTTCTAAGTGTAACAGCCCCCTTTCTAAACCGTCTCAGTTACCATCACCGTCACCAAAACCGAATTCTAGTCGACTAACGCGACATAATGGTTCTAACAAACCAATGTCAATGAAGGAACACCTAGCCAAACAGAAACTACCTTTCTGGGTGAGACTTGTTTCAGGAAACTGCCGACGTTCATCGGAATCATTGCTTATGCCAGCTATTCGATCTAACTCTTCTGATACTGTCAGTGCTCCTATACAAATCTTGGAGATTCGTCGAAGAAGATTTGTAACTGCTAGCAAGATGCAATGGGAAAGGAGAGTCGAGGATTACGTAGTGACCGGTTCAGACCTTCCTATTCCACTTCATTTCACAGGTAAGTTTTACTTAAAAGGCACTAAAATGTATATGTCGGCATGTAGAATATTTTAGAATTTTTACATTTGTTTTAGTCAATTATTGATATTTTCATTCACTTCACTCAATATTTTTGGTTTGTTGGTCTTACACGAAGTCAGATTAAAACTATTGCCCCCGCCCAAAAGTTTGCCAAGTTTGTTAAAAATCAATACTGCATATGTAATCAAATGTGATTAGGTGCACTTCGTTGGTCATACCTTGTCTCTATCTAGCGAACGATAAACACAAGATCGATCACCCTGTCTTTTCAGCAGTGTTTTTTAAAAAGTATAACTACACACACACACACACACACACACACACACTCACTCTATTCTGGTTCATTCTTCACCTAAGAATGAGAAAGAAATCCTCATTCGTTGCTGAATTCTGCGGAACATAGTATTATACGAGAAACATGATCATGTTTTATATCTTCATATTCATTAAAAAACATGTTGCTATTATATTATATAATTTGTGAACAAGTCGACAGTCTTCAGATTCTGTGTGAGTTTGTGTGAAGTAGATCAATATTTATGAATATGTGTGTGTGTGCATGTATATATGTATGTGCGCATATGTGTATATATATATATATATATATATATATATATATATATATATATATATATATTTGTGTATATATATGTGTGCTGTTTTATGACATGGGTTTTAAGCCACTGGGCAGTTGTCCAGAAGCCTCACGGGTATAAGAACCCATTCTAATGTATGTGGCTTGCTGTCGATAAATAAATACTATAGGACCAGTGCAATGATTTGTTCAGAAGCCTATAATGCTAGTAGAGGGCCCTACATACATACATGTGTGTGTGTGTGTATATATATATATATATATATATATATAAATAAATTAAGGATAAAATCTATAAGATATTATTAAGTAGCCAGCGTGTAAAACCAATTAAGGTAAAAATTAATTCGAAGTATATAATTTTATAAATGTAATTATAAAATTATAGTAAGGGTAATTACAAAAGGTAATGCCACATGATGGAAGAAGACGCCAAATGGTTCTAAACTACTGTATTACATATACACACGCGCTGAAAGCGAGGAATTGAACAGAAAGATTTTTGGAAAAAGTTTAGTCATATATCGAACGATTTCAAGGTTAGTGGTGTAATACACTCTCCTATCATCAGTATGACATAACCATATATATATGTATATATATATATATATATATATATATATATATATATATTGATTAACAACAGGACAACCTATCCTTTGAGTTATCTTGCGAAGTGGTTGAATATTCCACAGATATGCGTACCCTTAACATAATTACTCAACTAAAATCAGCTTGATACAAGCGTGACACAAGCTGTACCTTTTAAATTCTGGGTACAGTCCAAACAGGCTTCTACGCAATGGTCATCTATCCAAGTTGATTCACAAATCTTGGGTCAATCTGAGGCTATGGTAAATGTATTTGCCCAAGATGCCACGTAACGGGAACGAACTCGAGACTTAATGGTTTCGATGGGAATTTCTTAACCATTCATACCTGCATACTCACATACATATTGGGCACTTGCGGTTAATAAATACTCAGAGCAGGCACCGAGTAATATTAAAGTACAATCCCATTTAAGGTCTTTTATCACCATGGAAAATATGTAAAAATATTTTGACAAATGAAAAAACAACAAAACAAGCAAAAAAATGTGTATGTGAATGAATAAAAGATGAATTGTACCTTAATAGGCATGTAAACAAACATTATATATATATATAAACTAGGTAGATACACGTAAATGTGTTTTCACCAGGGAAATTCACTCATGCTGATGAGTGCTTAGCATGAGCGAAGCCAACATCTGTTGCATACTAGAAGTATACATGGTAGCCAGGTTCCATCAGTTAAAACCTGTTCATAGTAAGACATGGGGATGAACAATGTTTGTGCTTTAAATTCCTGATCCAGAATGAAATAAGATCTACAGGGTGTCCACAAAGTCTGGGTACATGGAGTAAATAAAATCATAGTATAAACAATTAAATATAAGAAATAATAATTTCTTAAAGTATGTATTAATTCTCATGCACCCAGGCTTTGTGGACACCCTGTAGATTTTGTGTTTAATATAGTGTTTTGTATCTTTTACATGGTTTAGCTTAGCTTCCTTTCTACTGTTTCAAGAGAATAGTTTACTTTTGTTGACATCATAAGAATTCATAAACTTTCGAGAGAGCATGAAATAATTCTGTTTTGGAACATTTTGATCTCAAAACACAATCCTTTCTACTGTAAGCACAAGGGTTGAAATTTTTGGGGAGGGGACTAGTTGATTGTATCGACCCCAGTGCTCAACTGGTGCTTAATTTATTGACCCCGAAAAGATGAAAAGTAAAGTCAACCTCAGTGGAATTTGAACTGAAAACATAAAAATGGATAAAATGCCTCTAGGCATTTTGCCTGGCATGCTAACAATTCTTCCAGCTCACAGCCTTACATAAAGCTATAGATAATAGCATTAAAAATTTTGGTTGAAAAACCCTTTTGCACAGAAAAAGCTGAAGGCTACTTGTGGGATACAAACCCATGTCTCCTGGGGCAGCCTTTGACCTTTCCTATCCAAAAGTATTTTTTGACCTAATATTTCAATGCTATTATTTATAGCTTTATGTGATGTGCTTTGAGATCCAGTGTTCCAAAAACAATTAGTTTATTTTTATTTTGGGTTTGAGGTTAGGAGCAATTATTTATTGTCTCATGTAAAGAAGTTTTGAAACCACTTAAAGCTGAATATTCTGTGTTGCATTAAAAAGAAAAAGGTTGTTTTCTTCCAACACATGTGAAATACAGTGTGAAAGTTCAAATCTAGTTAAACTTTATTATTTCATTGTTTTTCTTTGTTTTGTTTTCTCCAATCATCTGCTGATGCAGGTTTCAATATCCTTAGAAGCTCATCAGTACAGTTCATAAACAGTGCATTTAAGTAAGTTATGTTCTTCAGAGTTATGTATAAACCTATGTACAGGTACAGCATCACCTTTCTGAACACTGATGATTCAAAACTTCTAATAATCTGTACTAACTTATGAGCAGGAACTTCAAATTCATGCAGCTGCCAGACTAGTTTACTGAATAGCCCTGTTTTACAGTATCTTGCACAGTACAGGTACCTGCATTTTATTTAATTATTTAAGAAAATTTAATATTTGTTTGATTTAGAGGTGACCACCCCTGGTTTGGAAAACACAGCCATCTGGAAAGGCTTTGGGAAAAAAGCTCCTGGAAAATTGATGCTATAGGAATAAAGGAATAAATTGTTGTAAAGGAATAAATTGATGTACAGGAATAAAGAAGTGATCAGGAATGTCTGCTAAGCTGGACATGTTCAGTAAAGTCTAAATATTTTTCGCTAAGAATTCAGTCAAACTAATGTGGTTTTGCTTGATATGGATGAAACCAACATCTGTTGTGCAGTTGAATTAGTTTACTATGTTATCAGGTCCCATCTCTAATTAACAGCTGAAGTCTGGTTATTGTGAGAATTAGGGACAAACATCTTTGTACTTTGAATTCCTGATTCAGAATGCAGTCTAGCATTTTCTTGTTAATAAAATGCTTCATTTGTTTTGTGCAGCATATCATCTTGCATTCCTCTTTTATTTCATTTTTGTGTGTGTGTGTGTGTGTGTGTGTGCATGCGCATGCATGTGTAATTCTGAGGAAAACTGTTTTAAATTCTGTAATTGTTCATGTACTGTACTGATGAAACAAAAGGATATCAAAGTGTGTCTTAGATGATGATGAAAAATATAAGCATTATATGCAATAGAATAATTTATTAGGTTTGAACCTTCGTGTTATGTTTTGAATTGAAGATTAATTCAGATGATGGGAGTAAATATTGCTTTCCATAAACACAATGCAGAATGTATGGGTATGGCTGTGTAGTGAAAAGTTTGCTTCCCCACCACATGGTTTTGGGTTCAGTCCCACTGTGTGGCACCTTGACCAAGTGTTTTCTATTATGGCCACAAGCTGACCAAATTCTTGTGAGTGGATTTGGTAGATGGTAGTTGGAAGAAGTCCATTGTATATATGTGTGGGTGTGTGTGTATCTGTTACTATTTCCTTGCCTTGACATTGCAGGGTAGCTGTAAACAAGTGTCACCATCATGCAAGCATTGCCCTATATTTCCAATATTCTGTGAAAACATGTCTGGTCATGGAGGTATATTATCTTAATTGGAAACATGTAAGGTTGGTAATAAGAAGAGTATCTGGTTGTAGAAAATCCACCTCAACAAATTCCGTCTGATCCATGCAAGCATGAGAAAGTGGATGTTAAAACAGTGATTATGATGAATACTTTACTTCTACCGTGATGTAAAAGTAAACTACAGACATTCCCTGCATTACAGAAGAATTGCATTCTTGAAAAATCTTGTAATGTAGAATTCTTTAACACAAATTTTATTTTCCATATCATGTGGAAGTTAACAGAAAATAGCTTTCATCCTATAACATAATTTTCAGGAATGCATCGTGCATATAATGTAGCAGATATCTGCATTCTATTAACCCTTTCATATTTAAACTGGCCATATCCAGCCCAAATATTCTACCTGGGCAGATCCAGCCTCTGACACCTATCCTGCAGTGTGATTCCAAAATTAAAAAAAAAAATCTTTGAAATTTCAAAGATACAAAATTACACATGATTAGTTTAAAAACATTTAAATAAATAAGCATTATATTTGACATAGTAATCTGAATGCTAAAGGTTAAACAGCCAAAAATAGACATGTCATACAAAAGATACAAATCATTATATAGGTAGATAAATGTTATATATTTTTACAATTATTATTGCCACTTCTAACATGTTAATGTTCAGCCCATATATTGTCATGTATTGTCACTGCTGCTTCAATATCTAGATGTTTTTTTGTTGTTAATTCACTGTGTATAAAAGTAGCCTTCAGCATTGATTGACAAAATAAGGGAGCTCATTTCATGACAGAGGTTGCCAGAATAGACAAAGAAAGCCTTTTACATTTGGACTTGGTTAATAACTCACTAGAACATTTTTATATGGTCGTATCTACACACACAAAATCATATGTGGATATTAAATGACAATCTCTTTCTCTCTCTCTCTCTCTCTCTCTCTCTCTCTCTCTCTCTCCTTTTCATCGTTTCAGTCATTTGACTGCAGCCATGCTGGAGCACTGCCAGGTCTTACTTTTTAATTTTTTTTTTTTAGCCTTGTACTTATTCTAATAGTCACTTTTACCAAACCGTTAGGTCACAGGGACATAAACACACCAACATTGGTTGTCAAACAGTAATGGTTGTCAAACACAGACACAAACATACACACAAAAACACACATACATATATACATGATGGGCTTCTTTCAGTTTCTGTATACGAAATCCACATCGGCTGTCAAGCAATGGTGGGAGGACAAAGCTTACTGAATCTTTTGATACCCCATACGTCAAAATCGGCAACTCAGTTTTGGAATTCATAAGAAACATATGCACCCCCCCCCCACACACAAATTCTCTTTTATGTATAGAAGATATATATATATATATATATATATATATATATGTGTGTGACAGGCTTCTTTAAGTTTCAATCTAACAAATCCACTCAGCCCAAGGCTTATAGAAAACATTTTCCTGAGGCGCCATGAAGTGGGACTGAATCTGGAATCATGTGGTTGGGAAGCAAGCTTCTTACCACACAGCTATGCCTGTGCCTATCTATCTATATCAATCAATCAATCAATAAATCTATCTATCTATCTATCTATCTATCTATCTATCTATACATACATACATGTAGTTCAGTTAAGAGAAGCAAACACAGATACAAGCAAACAAACAATACAATACAGATGCACACAATTCTCACTCAATAATGGCAAGGAACAGAGGTAAACTTCATTTTGTTTTAATGACTACCAGAGTTCATATATTCTAGAACTGAACTTGAAAGGCAACAGATATTGTACTTGCATACCAAAATAGTGTTTACATATGAAAATAGTAGTCAGTTACTGAATTATACACTAATTTCAATGTATTAACCCTTTTAGTATGAAACTGGCCATATCCAGCCCAAATATTCTATCTGTTTTATGTTCAAATTGGCTAGATTTTGCTTCTCACACCTATCCTACAATGTCAATTAAAAAAATATAAACAATCGCATTATCGAAATTTCGAAGCTACAAGATATTGCATGATTAATTCAAAACAATGTGGATAAATAAGCATCATATTTGATAATTTGAATGCTAGAAGGTTAAATTAGTATTTTTATAACGAATTGGAAATTATTTATTTCTTATATTTAATAATTGATATTTACAGTTTTCATCAGGGTAGGTAGAACACTACCCAGTAGGCAAATCCATGATAAGTGTGTGTGTGTGTGTGTAGGGGGTCTGTGTGCTTAAGTTTTATTTCCTGTCCATATGATTTTGGGTTCAGTCCCACTGTGCATCAAGTGTTTTCTACTATAGCTCTGGGCTGATCAAAGCCTTGTAAGTGGGATATGGTAGATAGAAACTGAAAGAAACCCATCATGTATATATATATATGTATGTGTGTGGAGGGGGTTGAATATGGGGGGAAGGATGTATGTGTGTCTTCTTGTCTCAATATTGCATGAAAGTTTTCAACAGAAGTTGTCGTATACAAGTAGCATCATTTGTTTGCAATCTTCTATGAATATATATTCAGCGATTGTGCTGTTCATATTCAAGAGACTAGTAGACATGTCCCCCTTAATTGGAAAGATGTGAGGGTTGACGATAAGAAGGGCAACTGATCTGATCCATGCAAACATGAGAAAGTCGATGTTAAATTGATGGTGATGAAACACACGCACACACAGACACACAAAAAACAGTTTATTTAAATTTCATAAAATTCAGAATTACAATTGTTATAGGTTAATGCCTCGAATTATGAAAGTGTAACTTGTACTATAGAATATATATATATTGTATACATATGAGACGTTACATGTTGTTATTATAACAAGTACTTTATTTCTTATTCTTTTCTTTTATATGCTCTGTTGAATTCTTATTGTTTTCTTTGTTTTTCATTTTTTTTCTCCCGCAAGTAATTGCTCTATATACCTTCAAGGACATTTAACAATGAGAATACTGGGTTATGGGACTTAGGTGGTAAAAATGATTCAGAACATGTTTTCAACTTTGAATCTCATTGGAATCAACTTTACCATTGCACTATCTAGAGTTAATAAAATATGAACTAGGCAAATACTAGAGATGGTTTAATATATGAACTAAACTACTAGATATTCACATGCACAAACATTTATGTACTATATATATATATATATATATATATATATATATATATATACTTTATTTAAAAGCAGCAGAAATATAACAAAAAAACTGTTACTCTGAGTTTCATGTTCCCGTTCATCGAACAGTTTTGTTAGAAAATTTTCTAACAAGACTGTCCGATGAACGGGAACGTGAAACTCAGAGTAACAATTTTTTTGTTATATTTCTGCTGCTTTTAAATAAAGCATATTACTCTACCTCTGGTATTTGAGTACTCTTTTTTCCACCTTGTTGCACATTTCATGTGCTTACTCCGGTATATATATATATATATATACATATGTATGTATGTATGTATGTATGTATGTATGTATGTGTGTGTGTATATATATATGTATGTATGTGTGTGTGTATATATATATGTATGTGTGTGTGTGTATATATATATGTATGTATGTGTGTGTGTGTATATATATGTATGTATGTGTGTGTGTGTATATATATATGTATGTATGTGTGTGTGTGTATATATATATGTATGTATGTGTGTGTGTGTATATATATATGTATATATATGTGTGTATATATATATATATATATATATATATATATATGTATATTTAGTGGATCATATA
This sequence comes from Octopus bimaculoides, assembly GCF_046866305.1. NCBI lineage: Eukaryota > Metazoa > Mollusca > Cephalopoda > Octopoda > Octopodidae > Octopus > Octopus bimaculoides. Next base: position 73,883,781 of record NC_142934.1, on the reverse strand, counting down.
TCCGAAAAAGAAGCACATTCTAATGAATAAATAGTAATATATTTACATGCAGTTAAATATATGTTCGGTCATAGAGTGACCAATGGTTTCATATCCATAAAACGTTAGGTTTCATGAATGGCTCGTCAGACTCAATGTCAGACATATGCCATCTGACATTGAGTCTATTGAGCTATCCATGAAGCTTAATGCTTTATGGATGCAAAATCATTGGTCACTCTATGACTGGACAAATATACATACTTAAAAAAGCATCCAGTCCACATTGTAAAGTGGTTGGTGTTTGGAAGAACATCCAACTGTAAAAACCATGCCAGACTGACCTCACCTGTGCTTGTGCCACATAAAAAGCACTAAGTCCACTCTGCTGGGTGGTTGGTGTTAGGAAGGACATCCAGCTGTAAAAACCCTGCCAAAAACAGACACAGAAGTTTGGTGCAGGTCTGGTGCTTGGCCAGCTCCTGTTAAACTGTCCAACCCATGTCATGGAAGGGAGATGTTAAATGATGATGATGATATATATATATATTACAGAAACATTTATACATCATCAGTGTGGATGTGTGATTAAGAAGCTTGTTTCCCAGCCCTGTGGTCTCCTTAAGAATTCAGTCCAACTGTGTGGCACCTTGGGCAGGTGTCTTGTACTATAGCCTTGAACTAACCAAAATCTTGTGAGTGAATGTAGTAGACAGAAACTGGTAGAAACCCATTGTATGTATGTGTGTATGTGTGTGTGTATGTGTGTTTGTGTTTACCTTTGTCCTGATACCATGTGATAGTTGTTAATGAGCATCACACTCATACAACTGATGTTCATTTCCAGTCTTCCATGAAAAAACATGTCTGCCCATGGGGAAATATTACCTTGCTTGGAAACAGGTAAGGGTTGACAACAAAAAAGGCATCTGGCTGTAGTAAATCTGCCTGAACAAATTCCATCTGACCCATATAAGCATAGAAAAGTGGATGTTAAATGAGGATAATGATATCAGTTGTATTTTTAGTCATAATACTGAATATAGTGAATGCGTAGTGGTTAGGGTGTTGGACTGATGATCATAAGCTTGAGAGATTGATTCTTGGACTCAGATGTGAATTGTGTCATTCAGCAACACAGTTCATTTCATGTTGTTCCAGCTTAGCCATCCATCCATCTTCTCTGCCCACTATTCATGGGAATGTCGTGGGGGTAGAGTCCTGAGACATCTCCTCCATAGGAGCCTATGCAATTGTTATTAGATTTTCTGGCTGGATTCCCATGCACAGCCAACTGAAACTATGGATATTATACAGCCGTCTTGTTCTTGGTTCCCCTCTAGATCTCCTGCTGCTTGGCTTGGCTTGAAAGATCCATCTTGTGATTTTTTCCCTGTGACATTTTAATCGCATACCTGTAGTACGAGAGCTGTGACCTCTTAGAGTGGAAAAGTAGCAGCTTAACCTGGGAGAAACTCCTTGATTTCTGAGCTATGCACCCTGGCTACAATCTATCATTAATTTGTCTCAGACATTATAAGACTATATATTGTTACCACTAGTAAAACAGGCGTTTTATTGTCATTAAAGCATAAAAATCTGTTATCTAGAATGAACATGAATTATCCTGTTATATATGTACTAGTCATTGATTTAAAACTTAATACACATAGTTGTGAAGATGTCAAGGGTTGCTATGCAAGACTTCATTATTTCAATTGTGAATTTTCTTATTTATGCACAAGGTTTTTTTTATATGTGTGTGTGTGTGTGTGTGTGTGTGTGTGTGTGTGTGTGTGTGTGTGTGTGTGTGTGTTTATACATACATACATTACATACATTACGTTACATACATGCATGCATACATACATACATGATCAGATAAGTGGGATTAAAATCTAAACTATCCTCAGTAAGTGCTTCTGTAAATATCGACTATCAAATGTATACCTGTAGAGGGTTTATCGTAAAAAAGCAAACTTTTCATACAAGTAGGTTGGTTGCAGAGAATGAATACATTAAATCAAAAACCAATTTAAGATAGAGCCATGAATTTTAGTCTTTGATTATATACATATATATATATATATATATATATATGTCCAACCCATGCTAGCATGGAAAGTGGACGTTAAATGATGATGATGATGATGATATATATAGATATATATACATATATATATATATATATATATATGTTGTATGTATTTATTTGTGTGTATATGTATGTGTGTATGTACATATGTGTGTATGTACATATGTGTGTATGTACATATGTGTGTATGTACATATGTGTGTATGTACATATGTGTGTATGTACATATGTGTGTATGTATGTATGTACATACGTATGTATCAAGCAAGTAAGTAGGCCAAGTTTATAATCAGAGGTTAACCTGACATTTTAAAAATTTGTTTTGAAAGAACTTTGATCTGAAAGTGAGTATTTTTGGAAACATCATATTATTAAAACCTATAAATAAACACACTCACCAATTGCTGTCTAGTCCAGGGTGTCTTTGGCTGATAAAATATAATGATGTCAAAACCCTGGTTGTCCCAGAGTCCCTTATGCTAATGAATTGAACATGTTATAAAATATATACTGGTGATAGAGGCAGTATTAATACAGAGGTAATATTTATCCCCACTTATATGTGGATGTTCTGTTAGATCAAGCTATACTGTAGTAGAAACTGCAGTATAGTTTGCTCTGACAGAATATCCAAGTTTAAGTGGGGATAAATATTATCTCTGAGTATGTTATGGACACTCATTCGTTGTAAAGTAGTCATTCCCCTATGATGTAATAAAAGTGATTAATGCATTCATGTTTAAATCTGCCCTAACATTTAAGAACAAATATGCAAGTCATCCTTTTCGATCTTGCTGTTCACCATGCGTATGACGATTTTTTAATATTTTTTTTCTCTTTTCCCCAAAGTTTTTTATTGCTCTAGCTATTCAAATGTATACCCATTGAAAATACCACCAATAGTGTGGTGAAAAATTTCTTGAATAAAGGTGAAATAATCCTTTCTATTATAGGCCTGAATTTTGGGTCAATTATATCGACCCCAGTACTCAACTGGTACTTAATTTATCGACCCTGAAAGGACGAAAGGTAAAGTCAACCTCAGTGAAATATAAAGCTGAAATAATTTAGGCAAATATCTACTGGTCTGCATGTTCTATGTCATTCTTGGGCAAACTTTAGTCCCTGAGATTTTATGAATGACATGCTTAACAAAAGACAACCTTCAATTTTTTTTAGTAGTGCAGCCCACCTGATGTTGAGCCATGACTTATGAGGCCCTCTTCTTGAAAAAGGTTGCTCATGCCTGTCCTATAGGCTTTGATAGATATGACTCTTCCAAAATGTAACAAAATTAAACTGAGATTGATTCAAGAAAAAAAAAAACGCCCATGTCAGTGAATTTTAAACTCAAAATGTACAGATATAAAATGAACTGGCGTACCGCTTTAGAAGGGCCTTAGACAAACTTAAGCGAAGAATTAAGGTTGTTGAAAGGCCAGGCAACCCTATCAAATCCCTTATCAGTAGAACATACCCTTTCAGTAGAACCCCCTGCACTGATAGGAACTGTATCGTATGTAGATTTAGCCCACAAACGAACTGCAAAACCAGAAATGTGGTCTATAGTATAAGATGTACAGAGGGACGATGCAGAAATAAGACAACGACATATGTAGGCGAAACAGCAAGGAGTATAGGGGAGCGGGCAAACGAACATTGGAGGGAACTTAAGGAAGGGAAGAACTCATCAGTTCTGTACCAGCACGCTGAGCAAGAACATAGAGGCTCAATCAACAACATAGAAATTAAAATCTTATCTACACATAGCAGTGATGCAGCACTTAGACAAATTACTGAAGCTACACACATAATAGAAGGGAAACCTAGCCTGAATAGGAAACTAGAATGGAACACTAACATACGCCACTAACAAACCACAGCATGTGACAACATGTTACCCATAAACCAATAATAGGAACAAAGTATAATACAATACATAGATAAACAAATGGAATTAAATACTACATACGTTAACAAAATTTAATTAAACACAAAAAAAAAACAAAAAAAAAAACACACACACACACACATGAACATATAAATAAATAAAAACTAATACAAACGAACACGTATTAACAGAGAATATAGGTGATACAAACACTCCCCATACACACATGCACTTACAAAAGACACAGACACATTGAAGGACACGCATGCGTAGACACATACAATAGGAATACAAAATACAAAATGGCTGATAGTTAGCAAGGTGAGACACACATAAGAAAGAAGAAGGAAACAAAGGACCACTGATGAGGTCACAGAAGTGTGACGAAAGAACTCTGGCCGAAATAAGATTAAGATTAAGATTAATGTAATATAAAGCTGAAAAAAAAAAAAAAGAAAATTAACACCAAATATACAGTGCGTGTGTTTTTATTGGCTAAACTGGCAACATGACCATCCCCAAGTACAACAATATATATATATATATATATATATATATATATTGTCTCACTTGTTCAAGACATTGGACTGCAGCCATACAGGAGCACTGCCATGAAGGATTGAGTTGAACAATTGATCCTGATCCTTTTTTTTAACTTTTAACTTTGGTACTTATTCTATTGGTCTCTTTTGCCCAACTGCTAAGTTATGGGAATGTAAACAAATGAACACCAGTTGTCTGGTAGTGGGAGTGGGACAAACAGACAGACATACACATACAGTTACACAATGGGCTTTCACACACTTCCTGTCTATGAGATTCACTCACAAAGCATTGGTCACTCTTGGGCCATTGTAGAACACACTTGCCCAAGGTGTCTTGCAGTGGGACTGAACCCAAAACCATATGGTTGCAAAGTGAGCTTCTTAACCACACAACCATGCCTGGTACATAAATGTTTTCACAGAAGCAGTTTCATTATCATATTAAACCATCTCTAGTACTTGCCTTGGGTAGAAGAATGGTAAAGTCGATTCCAATGGGATTCAAAGTTAGAAACATGTGATATTGAATCGTTTCTACCACCGAAATCCCATAACCCAGTGTACTCCTTGCTAAGTGTCCTTGATGTTATATAGAGTAATTACTTGTGGTAGTAATGGTGGTGGAGAGGAGGCATAACAAATTAAAGAATAATAAAGAATAATAAACGAAATCATGATGGCACCTGTGCCCAGCTGTGCCTTTCTGGCATTCGTGCCTGTGGCATGTGTAAGGACTTTCAAGCGAGATCATTGCCAGTGCCCTTGGACTGGCTCTTGTGCGGGTGGTACATAAAATACATCATTTTGAGCATGGCCATTGCCAGTACCGCCTGACTGGCCTTCGTGCGGGTGACACGTAAAAGTACCCACTACACTATCTGAGTGGTTGGCGTTAGGAAGGGCATCCAGCTGTAGAAACTCTGCCAAATCAGATTGGAGCCTGGTGTAGCCATCGTCCAACCCATGCTAGCATGGAAAGCGGACGTTAAATGATGATGAATTCAATGGGGCATACAATCATCTTTTTTTATGGCAGTGGACTAGATGATCCAATGTATCATTCTATTTTGAATACAGATGGGTATGATTTGAAAGTTATTTGGCAGCTATTTCTACAGCTCGAGTGATCATGTAGAAACTTTTTTGTTGTTGTGGATATATAGGTGCAGGAGTGGCTGTGTGGTAAGTAGCTTGCTTACCAACCACATGGTTCCGGGTTCAGTGCCACCACGTGGAACTTTGGGCAAGTGTCTTCTACTATAGCCTCGGGCCGACCAAAGCCTTGTGAGTGGATTTGGTAGACGGAAACTGAAAGAAGCCCATCGTATATATGTATATATATATATATATATATATATATATATTTATATATATGTATATATATATATGTATATATATATATGTATATATATATATGTATATATATATATATATATATATATATGTATATATATATATATATATATATATATATATATATATATATGTATATATATATATATATATATATATATATATGTATATATGTATATATATATATATATGTATATATATATATATATGTATATATATATATATATGTCTATATATATATATATGTATATATATATATATATATATATATATATATATATATGTATATATATATATATATATATATATATATTTATATATATATATATATATATATATGTGTGTGTGTGTTTGTGTGTCTGTGTTTGTCCCCCCACCATCGCTTGACAACCGATGCTGGTGTGTTTACGTCCCCGTAACTTTGCGGTTTGACAAAAGGGACCGATAGAATAAGTACTAGGCTTACAAAGAATAAGTCCTGGGGTCGATTTGCTCGACTGAAGGCGGTGCTCCAGCATGGCCACAGTCAAATGACTGAAACAAATAAAGAATAAAGAGTATATCTGTCTGCTTGACTGCTTGGCATATTTCAACCTCATACCATTTAGACGAGATTTCACTTTGATAGCAATCAGTTGCACCAAGTCTTTTGGTGTATAGTCACTAGTCTTTTGGTGGTATATTGACCTCTAATCTCTTTCGACTTGAAGCAGTTGAAGCGTTCTGTATTTGTTATTGATTCCTTAATTCCTTCATTGCTATCAACATTGAGATAAAATGGCAGGAACTGATAAAATAGACATTTTTTAAAACCAGGCAAATGGTTGGATCAATATTTTATGTGATGACATTTCTCAACAAAAGAAATGTTTCTATTTTTTATGGGCTTGGGTGGTGTTAGTGTTAAGAGGAAAAGGATGGTGGATGGCAAAAATGGCAGAATGGTAGACAAAATGCTTTTGTAGTATTTAGTTGCATCTCTTCTTCCTGAATTTAAATTATGTCATGATCTACTCTGCTTTTCTTCCTTCCAGGTTTGATAAAATAGGTATCAGTCAAATATTGAAGTTGCTTTATCATTTATACTTATCTTCAAATTTGTGACCTGTTTCTATGTTAGAAATCATTATTACAAGATCTAATGATATCCCCCAAACCAGCAGAAAAAATAGGAAAAATAAAACATTTTTCAACTCTTCAGTATTGAAACTATAGAATACTAAATCTGATCTTGTTGACACATTATTTTAGTAACATACTGTCTTCAAATCATGCTGTCATTTTGCTTCTCAGATAATGCATGCAGGGCTGTGTCTTTAAGACGTTTGCTTCCCAATTGCACAGTTCCAGGTTCAATTCCATTGCGTGGCACCTTCGGCAAGTATCAGGGTGACAAAATCCTTATAAGTAGATTTTTTTTTGTATGTATGTATATGTGTATATATATATATATATATATATATATATATATATATACATACAGGGGTTGGACAAAATAATGGAACACCTAACATCATAGCATCATAATTTTGAAAATGGGAGAATGCTATTTTCTCGAACGAGTCATCTTTTGCCTTATTTCCAACCACCGGCCGAGTATACATGCAGAGACAGCCAAAAGACGCATTTGACCCAGACTGCCTTCTTCCAACTGTTAAACATGGAAGAGGATCTGTGATGATCTGTGGGGGCTATATCTTGGAAATCCACCGGCCCAATGGTTTCTCTTCATGGCAGAATTAATAGTCAAGACTATTTAAGCATTTTATCTGATCAAATTCATCCTATGGTTGTGGAATTGTTTCCGGAGGGAAACGCAATCTTTCAGGATGATAATGCACCAATTCACACAGCTAAAGTTGTTCCTGAATGACACAAGGATCATTCTAGTGAAGTTGAACATCTTATCTGGCCACCACAGTCCCAAGATCTCAGTATTATTGAACATTTATGGTGCATTTTAGAAAAACAAGTAAGGAGTCGATATCCTCCACCATCATTACTACAAAAATTGGAGACTGTTTTAGCTGAAGAATGGACAAAAATTCAAACAATTCAAACTTTGTACGACTCCATAGCTCATAGAATTCAAGCTGTAATTATTGCCAAAGGCGGTTCTAAATTTGTTTGAAATTTTAAGGTGTTTCCATTATTTTGTCCAACCTTTGTATATATATATATATATATATATATACATATATATACATGTGCATATAGAGACATGTATATGAACATAATTGTGCGAGTATGGGTGTATATACGTGTGTGCAGGTATGTATATGTGTACATGTGCATGGATGCATAGATATGTATACATATAGGTGTGTGTGTGGGTGTGCATGTATGTGTTTTATGTGAGTGTAAGTGAACATATGCATATATGCACATGCACGCATATGCGGATTTTATGAGCGTGTTTACCTACTTCAAGTAATTTTACTTTCTCCCTATTCGGATAATTTCCCTTTATTTAACGGTCATTCTCATAGCTCTTTTGTTTGTCTTAATAACTAATGAGATGCCGGAGCAGAATTCCGCCCCGACATCCGAAACTCTGAGTTTTATTATGGCAAGTGACTAATTATCACATATTATATTATTGATAAATTCCTCTATTTACATAATATCGAGGTTTCATTCATTCTTTTGTTGTCATTATTATTACTAATATATATATATATATATATATATATATGGTTCAAATGTACAAAAAAGCAAAAGACAGAGACGGGTGTGGGAATAACAAACAAGGTGCATTAGTTTGACACCCTATATATTGTGTGATAGTTATAAATGAATATCACCATCATATAAGCAAGGCCCTTTGTTTTCAGTCTTCCATGAAAATTTGTCTGACCCTGAGGAAATATTACCATGCTTAGAAAGGGTTGGCAATAGGAAAGGCATCTGGCTGTAGAAAAATATGCCGTAGTGAATTTTGTTTCATCCATGTAAGCCTGGAAAAATGGACATTAAAACAATGACAACAACAATGATATATTTCTCTTATTTTCTTTTTTTGTTTTGTGAATATATTAATATATGTAATAATGAATTTTATGAATTCTTAAAATTTAGTTTAAAGCTTTTATGAATTGCTGAAATTCCTCCATAAAAGAGGTTAAAAAACAGTGGTATTCTTTTATTCTTTTATTTGTTTCAATCATTGACAGCAGCCATGCTGGAGCACCATCTCTAGTCAAAGAAATTGGCCCCAGGACTTATTCTTTCTAAGCGTAGTACTTATTCTATTAGTCTCTTTTGCCAAACCACTAAGTTACGGGTACGTAAACACACCACCATCGATTGTCAAGTGATGATGGGGTGACAAATACAGACATAAAGACACATAAATACAGATACATACAGACAAACACAGACACATAAATATATACATTTATATACACACACACACACACACACACACACACACATATATATATAATATATAATATATATATATATATATATATATACATATACGATGGGCTTCTTTCAGCTTCTGTCTATCAAATCCATTCTCAAGGCTTTGGTTGGCCTGAGGCTATAGTAGAAGACACTTGCCCAAGGTGCCACACAGTGGGACTGAATCTGGAACCATGTGGTTGTGAAGCAAGCCCCTTACCACACAGCCAACCTGTGCCTGATAGTAAATATTTTGGGAAAAGACACCTGTTAGAACTTATAACTTAAAATGGTTGTGAGTTGAAATATCTGCGATGATAAAGTGTTGGATTGTGAGCTCAGGTTTCATGTCTCGTCCTACAAACTTTTTTACAGGATGCTTAATTATTTTAGCTTCACTTCACCTAGTGACATATTTAACATTTAGCAGAGTTCAATCTGTTACAAGCATACTGACAAGACCTCCAGTTTACTCTCTAGCCTCATTTATTCTGCAGATATTCAGACCTGGTGTTGGTCACATCAATCTTGCCAGGAGAGCCTGGGAAGATCATGGGACAGTTCCTATGGTCTGCCCTCACTTCCAACTAACTTATTAAAAGAATCCAAGTTGTGAAGAATAGTCAGTGAGTTTTCTTGGATTTTATCTTTCTGTACCTAATCATGAATTTATTTACAGATAACTTAGCTAGGGCAATGGGTTCATTGTCTTGGTTATAAACCCAGGACAGCACCAATAACAGTATTCATCATCTCTGTTTTTACATTGCCTTTTCCATACTGGAATCTGTTGGACATTCTGTTGACATAGTGTTTTATGGTGGAATGTCCTCATTGGTATCAACCCTTTTAGACATCTCTTACTGCATGCAGATATAGTGGATAAATGGAATATAAATAGTTTGGAATATAAATAGTTTGATCCCTTGTTAATTTGTTCTGATTATGAATAGAATGGATATGTTGTTGGCAAAAAAAGAAAACTTAGTATACGCTGTAAAGTGGTTGGTGTGAGAGAGAGAGCATCCAGCCATAGAAAGCATACCACAGCAGACCTTGAAGCACGATGTAGTCCTCAGGTCCATCAGATCAAACTGTCCAACACATGCCAGCATGGAATAAGGATGTTAAATAATCCTTTCTACTATAGGTATAAGGCATGAAATTTTGGGGAGGGGCGCTAGTCAATTACATCGACCCCACTGCTCAATTGGTACCCCGAAAGGATGAAAGGCAAAGTCGACCTCAGTGGAATTTGAACTCAGAAATGCTGCTAAGCATTTTACCCTGTGTGCTAACAATTTTCCCAGCTCACTGCCTTTAAGGATGTTAAATAATGACGATGATGATGGGGCATGAAGAAATTGTGTGTATCTATTTGTAGCTAAATTAACTGAATCAGTAGAAGTGTCTTGGCCATGGACAGAAAACGTGAACTATCCATTGTTTGGTTGGCAGAGCAAACCAGAACCCTATCAACTCAACCATCTGTGACTGCCTCGTCATTATGAAAGCAATGTTAATTAGCAATCTCCAAAACATGCAGAATAACTGACTTACTTAGGTTCAACACAGCTGCAGCCAACAGTGGACCTGAGTCAACACTTGAACAACAATATCGCACAATCCTCTTGTTTTATTTCACACAAATTTTTTTTTTTATATTAACAAACACATGTTTCTTCTTCTTCTTCTTCTTCTTCTTCTTCTTCTTCTTTACTAAAATTAAAATTCAATGATTCATTGTACTCAAATGCCTTATGTTCATGTAAGCATATAACAACAAGAATGTGACATTTTATGCAAAACACACACACACACTATTTTTGAAGCATCACTTTTATTTCTTTTCCTTTTTTTTAAATTTCTCTCTTCAGTCATAGAAGTGGAGAAAGGAATGGTTCGTTATGAGGTGCATGGGTTTTGATAGGGTTGAAGATAAGGGTCAGTAATAGTATTAGCCACAGAATAGTTTTGGTGTTTCTGGTGTTGGTGGAGTGATTTATATACAGTATATTTATTTCCAGATTGGATACATTACATATGCCCCCCGCCACAGGTTTATCAAATACTTCTGCCAAATATATGCATATAGGTACAGGTATGGTATGGCTGTGTGATAAGAAGCTTGCTTCCCAACCACATGGTTCTGGGTTCAGTCCCACTGCATGGCACCTTGATCGAGTGTCTTCTACTATAGCCTTGGGCTGACCAAAGCTTTGTGAGTGGATTTGGTAGATGGAAACTGAAAGATGGCTGTTTTTCATTGAAACTATTAGGCTTTCCAGACTTTAGCAACTGAGATTTGTAGCTGTAAACCACTTGAAAGTGAATAGACTGTTTTTCCCTTTTTCCTTGTGCTATTTTAGACCAATGAATATTCTCTTTTCTTTTGATTCTTTTCGTCTTTCTGAATTATATGAAACAAAATATGTATATCAAATGACATTTACAATGAAATAGTAAAGATATTATTTAAAATATATTTTAACAAAATTGTAACGATAAAAGAAAACGTCTATATATCATTTAAATGCTAAAGGGTTGTCTGAACCACCATTATTATTTAACTGTCTTCTGTGTAGCCTGGGATGGACTGCACCATGTGTGTGTACAGACGAACGAACGAACACACACACACACACACACACACACACACATTGTGTGGGTGTGGAAAAGGTGGAGAAAATTGTAAATTACAAATGTTTTGCTAGTTTCATTTGTCTGTTGATATTTTCCCAGTGCTTGGTATTTGAGTGTGTGTGTGTGTGTGTGTGCGTGTGTGTGTGTTATATTCAATTTAAGGTGTTCTATAAAGAAATGAAATTGATAATGTTGGCCTATCACTATTATCATCGTTATTACTGTCATCCTCCTCCTCATCATCAAGTTATCCCATTCCCTCATACATACATACGCTACCATAAATTGAATGATTATTTTATTCAGTTTAATATCTAAATCATTTCTTTGACTTCTGTTCCTCTATGTTGCACTGAGGATTACATCTGCTTCAGTTGCCTTAATCCTGTAACATTGCTTTATTCATCTTTATCCCATGATACAAGTGTGACAGCAGGTCTATTGTTTGACTTATCTGAACATCAGTGGGTACTAAGCCCTATTTAAGACAGAAAAGGGCATCTATCTTAGTTTCTGTTACTGTCTACCAGATAGGAGAAGGATTTAGGTTAAGTACTTGCAAAATAGTAAACGTCTGTCTATTTACTCAGTTTTTGTTGTTGCTTAGCCCAAGGTCAAGCCTAACTGAGCAGATCTATGAGTGAAGGCATCCATGATCAGCCAAGTCATTTTAGAGGTATGTTTCTTGTACATAAGCAGTGTTTTTGTTTCAATAATGTTCTGTATCACGAAACATATTCAAAAAATTTTAGACAACTCTGTGGACAGGGCTATGTTAAAAATTTTGCTTCTGGACCATGTGATCTTGGGTTCTGTCCCACTGCATGGCACCTTGGGCAATTGTCTTCTATAACCCTGAGCAACCAAAGACTTGTGAGTGGATTCAGTAGCTGGAAACTAAAGGAAGCTTGTTGTGTGTATGTGTGTGTGTGTGTGTGCATGTATGTATGTACCCTTGTCTTGAAATCACATGATTGTTTTAAATGAGCATGTTGTTCATTTCCAGTCTTCTCCAAAAAATATGTCTGGCCATGGGGGAAATATTACTTTGCTTGGAAACAGTTGAGACTTGGCAACAGGAATGGTATCTAGTGATAGAAAATCTGCCTCAATAAATTCTGTCTGACCCATGCAAGCATAGAAAAGTGGATGTTAAATGGTGATGACTGTATGTAGAGATAGATGTAAACACCTCTCTATATACAATATCTTCATGAATAGAAAAAGAGAGAGATCGACCAAATTCATTTCCATCTTAATCTATTCATAATGATATTGTACATAAAGGCAGGTCATTATATGTTTATACGTACAATATTAGCTAAAATCTATTTATATATTCTATCGTACAGTATATCATTGAAATACAACACAACAGTAATTTATCAATAGAATATGTTGTAGATGCCAGAGAGGGTATTTAGGCACTGATGAAACCCAATAGGACCGAAACTTGTTTAACTGATTTAAATTTTTGTATATAAAGACAAGGTGTTTGCATGTATCTTTTATGTACAGTGTTGTTTAAAACCAGGATATATTATGTAGTATAGCATTTTTAGAGTTTTAAGTAGGACTATATTACCTAATGCCATTTCCTTATTAAAGGCAGTTAGGTCTGATATGAAGTAAATTTTGCTGGTATTTCTAGCCAGTTGAGCTTCTTCTTAAGCCCTTTGCTCTCCATGGAGCAGAGGCCATTGACAACTTTTCTCCAGTATTCTAGACTGAGCAAAGCCACTCAGTCAGTATAGTATGGGGTAGGATGGTTGGTGGGGGGATATATCCTAGGTCTTGGTTTTGTATTGTCATTGATGTTTCTGAAACTTAGTATTTTTTTTTTTCTAGGCAGGGTTGTTGGCCCTACACAAACCTATTCTTACTTCTAGGAATAAGTGGTCCAAATAAGTTTGCTTCCTATCCTTTGACCTGTCCAGCATTGAAAAACTCATCAGGAGCTTGTGCTCTGCTGGCTTAGCTCTTAAAGTCATTGAGACACACAAGTCATCACATTGCAACAAGGACTAGATTTTGCAGCAGACTTTTCCAGGGTACTGAATTATTATTAGTTGGACTGGGCCATTCAGACTTGTATTAATTTGGTCAGATTTGGAAGAATTGGATAAAATGCTTTGCAGTTCTTTATTTACTTTCCTTTATATTCTGAATTCAAATCCCATTGAGTTCGACTTTGTTTTCATTCCCCCAAGATGTCTATAAAATAAGTACTGGTCAAGGACTGGAGTTGGTATAATTGACTGTGGGCTGAGATGTACATCACCTGTTCATCTTGACCTGGTCAGCTGTTCAGTGATGAGCAATTGCCAACCATTGTACATTTACAGAGCCCTGTTGGCACCACATCTAAAGTGAAGCACACTATAAGTACTCATTAGCAAAGAAGTTGATGCTTGCTTTACCAAAAGCATTTTCTTATTAGAGTTGTGATCATCTCCTTTCCACTTAGTAGATTTCAAAACATAATGATTCTGTGGTTAAGAAGTTTGTTTCCCAACCACATCATTTTGTGTTCAGTCCCACTGCATGGTACTATGGACAAATGTCTTCTACTATAGTGCCAGACTGACCAAAGCCTTGTGAGTGGATTTGAAGGATGGAAATTGAAAGCAGCTTACAGTGTGTGTGTGTGTGTGTGTATTTGTCTCAACATCATGCAGTAGTTGTAAGCAAGTATCACTGTCATACAAGCAGTAGTCTTTATTTCCAATCGTCTATGAAAACATGTCTGACCATAGGGAAATATTACTTTATTTGGAAACAGGTGAGGGTTTAACAACAGGAAGAGCATTTAGTTAGAAAATCTGCTTCTACAATTTCCATGCGACCTATGCAAGCATGGAAAGGTGGACCCTAAAATGATCATCATCATGATGAGGATGAATATTATCACCTAAATAGGGATAAGTGGATTTAATGTGATTCTAATTAAAAACAAGATACTGGCCTTGAAAGCAGCAGCATTACAAGCCAGAGTTTTGGACTTCACTGAAAAAAGTTTAGCATTTATTAGCACGTTCATAAAAATTACATCTGTTAAAAAAGGGTAACGTAGGCAAACTTGTCATTCTGGTTGTTCAGCTTCATCTTCTAAAGAATTACTTTAGACTGTATGCATATGTAAATGCAATTGTTTAGTAGGGGATGTTGAACTACTGGAATGTAATATTTGGAAAAGAAATGGAGTAGGGAGTCACTCAGTTCAATACTTTTGAAATTATGGGTGCAGGCATGGTTGTGTGGTTAAGAAGCTTGTTTTGCATCCAAGTGATTTCAGGTTCAGTCCCACTGTGCAATACCTTGGGAAAATGTCTTCTATTTTTAGCTCCAGGTTGACAATGTCTTGTTAGTGAATTTGGTAGACAGAAACTGTGTTGAAGACCATGTGTGTATGCATATGTTTGTTCAGCTCCTCCACTTGACAACCAGTGATGGTTTGTTTATGTTTTCATAACTTGAAATAAGTACCAAACTTAAAAAGATAAGTCCTGGGATTGATTTGCTTGACTAAACTCTTCAAGGTAGTGCCCCAACATGACTGCAGTCCAATGCCTGAAACAAGTAAAAATGGTATTGGCAAACTTGTCTTTCATTCCAGTTTTTCAGTTTCATTGAAACATCTTTTGGATTGTGCATTTATCAATATAGTGAATTTCAATCAATCAATGCTCGCTTGGGTTTCATAAATGTAAGCAATGGCCTCAAGTTGATATTGCTAAACAAAATGGCATCAAAGCAGTTTATGTTCAAATTACAAGAACATACAAATTCACTGTGCTATACAAGGGGGTCTTAAAAAAGTTCCTGGCTTTAAGGGTATTGTGAAAGGCCTGACTGGAGGCCCAATCTTCCAAGTTCTTTTACAGGGCTTAGAAAAACTGGACTGCTGCATTTAGTGTGTGAATCTGAGAGGGGAATATTTTGAATAAAATAACTGATCCTCCTGTATTTTTTTTTTTTTTTACCTAAAACCAGAAACTTTTCAGCATCCCCTTGTATTTGCTGTAAAGTTATACAAATAACAATTTCTGCTTGGATATAATACTTGGACACACATGTCCTGATATAAAATTTAATGGCTCTCAACCTCACTCTAGTGTTGCCAAATTTTACTTGCCTGAAATTTCCACCTGTTTCACCCTTGGGAAGCAGAGTAAATGAAATGATATTCCCAGCTTTGATAACTCAGAAAGTTTTACTTCTTCAAAAGTAGTATTGTTGTGAAATGAAAATTGATATCTGAGAATTTTATTGAGAACTGGAACAGGATTGGCAAATGGTGAGTCTGACACTGTAAGCTTAACTATATCACTTAAAGATGTCAAGCATCATGACAAATTCCTAAGTAAGATAGTGTCTTCTATTCCATTACTTTTCTAAGCACAGAACATTACATTCCAGTAGTCAGCTTCCACTAAAGGATAACTTTTGCATGTGCATTCTTTTATAAGAACAGGACCCAGAGAAATTAACCATGAAAGTAGGGATGGCAACTGGTGAAAAATGTCTAAAAATTAACAATGATCATGAAGGGCTGTAGTTAAGAGCAGAAGTTAAATTGAATGAAGTGTCCCAGATTCTGTGACCCTGAATTAGATAAATTAGTTGGATACCATAAATTCTCTTGAATTATTTCAAGAGGTTTCAGGATGATTCACATGTAGTGTGTGTATGACTAAACTTAGCATAATTACATGGTTGAAAGTAATTAGTGTTATATTTTAGTAGGTAATAATTTATTTTCTTTATCCATGAGAATGTAAACTTTGTGTGTGTAATGAAGTTGTTTTTGCTTAACCTCTGGTCAGTTTTTTGAGATTGAGCAGACATGATCAAAATCATTCTAGCCATGATCATTTGCTTTTTCATGTATCTACTACTTTGTTATCTGATGTGTCCTTTTTCATCGGTTTTTTTAAAAGATGGTTGGATATAATTCAATGTAATTTGGCTGCTGTTTCTGGCAGGTTGAGAAACTACTTCATAACTACCTCATTAGCCTGTGTTCATCATCATCATCATCATCATCATCATCTGCTTTCCATGCTGGCATGGGTTGGATGGCTTGACTGAGGACTGGCAAGCCAGGTGGCTGCACCAGGCCCCAATCTAATCTGGCAAGGTTTCTACAGCTGGATGCCTTTCCTAATGCCAACCACTCTGAGAATGTAGTGGGTGCTTTTTACATACCACAGGTACAGGGGCCAACCAGGTGGCACTGGCATCGACCACACTTGAATGGTGCTTTCTACGTGTCACTGGCACAGGAGCCAGTCAGGTAGTACTGGCATTGACCATGTTTGAATGTTGCTTTTTACTTGTCTGTCAAGCGGCACTGGCATTGGCCATGACTACAATTTCACTTGACTCAACAAGGCTTCTCAAGCATAGGATATTGCCCGACGATTAAAGGGTACTTATAACCAGTCAGTTATGCGAAACTGGCATCGGCCATGGCTACAATATCACTTGACTTGCCCGGTCTTCTCAATCACAGCACATCTCCAAAGCTTTCGGTTACTTGTCATTGCCTCTCTGAGGCCCAATGTACAAAAGTTGTGCTTCACCACCTCATCCCATGTCTTCCTGGGTCTACCTCTTCTACAGGTTCCTTCCAGTGTGAGGGTGTGACACTTCTTCACACAGCTGTCCTCATCCATATGCAGCACATGACTTTACCAACGCAGTCGTCTCACTTGAACACCACATCTGATGCTTCTTATATCCAACTTTTCTCTCAGGACGCTTATTGACATTACACATTCAGCGGAGCATACTCGGTTCATTTCTTTCAAGCCTACACATGTCCTCAGCAGTCACAGCCCATGTTTCACTGCTGTATAGCATGGCTGTTTGCACACATGCATCATACAGTCTAAATTTCACCAGTAGAGGAAGGGGCTCTCTGAACTTTGCCCAGGCTATTCTTATTCTAGCAGCTATGCTCTGAGTATCCACCCCAGCTACTGACTTGGTCACCTAGGTAATGGAAGCTATTAACTACTTCTTGTTTTTTCCCCTGGCATGTGATGGAATCTAACTACTAACCTATGTTGTGGGGTGTATCCTTCATCTGGGAAACTTTTGGCATTTATAAATAGCCAGCTTTCTTGTTACCTGGCAAGAATGTAGTCAATCTGACTAGTGTGCCCACCAGACTGGTAGGTGAACAGGTGACTGGCAGGTTTCCTGCAGTTAGTATTACAGATCATAAGATCATTTGCATCACAGAACTCCCGCAGTCCGGTTTCCTCCTCATTGCGGGAACCAAATCTGTTTTCACCATGTACACTATGGAAGCTCCCCGGATGTTGTTCAACATGCCCATTGAAGTTGCCAGCCACAACGTGAATGTCCCTGTCATTTGTCGATGAGGTTGTCTGCAAGAGGGTATCATAAAGTTGTTATTGTTGTTTAATTCCAAGTCAGCACTAATATTGGTCAGACCTTATAATCACAGGAATTCCAGTCACAACTATTATCATCTTTCCTCATCCAGATACTATAGTACTATATTACCTCCATTATATTACTTTCCTTATCCAGATACTATAGTACTATATTACCTCCATTATTTGGTATATCCTTCACATTTTAAAGCTGTTGGATATGATTTGAGGGAAATTCAGCTGCTATTTTTAGCTGGTCAAGTGTCCACATAGATGCATCCTTATAAGTAACAAGCAGTTATGGTTGGATATTCTTAATTCTACTGTTAGTTGAGCAAATTATCTGTTGGCTCTTGAATTTGATCCAGCTCTTGACATTTTATGTTCAAATTCTGGCAGGTCATCTTTTCCTTTCAGCCTTCCAGAGTTGATAAAATGAAGCACCAGTCAAGTACTGGGGTTGATTTAATCAATTGTTCCTCTCCTCAATTTTCTGTTTAAATTAGCAATCCTTCTTGTTATAGTTTGGAAGATACTGAGGACAAGAGACATTTCTTTGCATTAATTTAAATTGTCCCAAGGTCAACTTCGCATTTCATATTATCAAATTATCTCGAGTAGATTTATTCTGTTGCAAGCATTTGGACCATATTTCCACAGTCTTTTCTCTTCACATTTTTCTTGCAGATATTCACCCTGAATATCTGCACTTCAATTAATGTTATGAGCCTATTTGGGGCTGCAGACACTAGAATCACTATTAGCTCTTTCATCGTCTAATATATTTTATATTAAAAAATAATCAACCCTACCCTTCCCAATAATTTGTAGAATTGCATCTATGCTGGAAATTATTATTATTATTACTATCATTGAGGCAGTGAGCTGCCAGAATCATCAGCATGCTGAATGAAATGCTTAGCAGTATTTTGCCCATTGCTACATTCAGTGTCTCAAATTGTAATAAAATTAGTTAAAGTATCAAGAAAGTCTACTAAGCAAATAGTAGACAAAAACTCTTAAGCGGGTTAACTCCAGTAATGTCAGTCAATCAAAATTCTTAGATAATGTAGACCAGTGTTTCGTAACCTTTTTTTTTTCTACCGATGATTTTTTTTTTACCCTTTGATTCTTATTTTACTTGGATGGGCCCTTCTAGCCATTTGATGTTTAAAAAACATTATATTTTTATAATTAAATGATATTAAGAATTATATAAAAAATTGTTAAAATTAGGTGCAGGCATGGCTGTGTGGTAAGAAGCTTGCTTCTCAAACACATGGTTCCAGGTTCGGTCCCACTGTGTGGCACCTTGAGCAAGTGTCTTCTACTATAGCCTCAGGCCGACCAAAATCTTGTGAGTGAATTTGATAGACGGAAACTGAAAGAAGCCGGTTGTATATATGTGAATATATATCTATGTGTGTGTGTGTCTTTGTATCTGTTTGCCTCCCTGTCACTGCTTGACAACTGGTATTGGTGTGTTTGCATCCCTATAGCCTAGCAGTTTGACAAAGAGACTGATAGAATAAGTTCCAGGCTCAAAAAAGAAGTACTGGAGTCGATTCACTCATTCAGCTAAAAACTCAAGGCAGTGCCCCAGCATGGCTGCAGTCTAATGACTGAAACAAGTAAAAGATAACAGATAAAATATATTTGATGTATTGTAGAAGCATAACCAATTTATTGCAGACCAATTTTAACAACAAAATCATATATATGACCTTGGTTGGTTGAGAATCAAATATAGACATTACAGACTAGAGTGAATCAAGATTTTACAGCTGATTAGTGAAAGCAGTTGCCAGGTTTTTGTCTTATTAGACCTCCTCAGTGACACTTTATCTTGTTACATTCTGAATCCAAATCCTGGAGGTCTCAACTCTCCTTTTATCCTTCTGATGTCAATAAGTGCAAATCCAGTTAACCCTTCCTCCAACATTTGTGATTTTATGCCTACGTCAGGTCATCACAATTGCTATTACTGTTGAATTCAATTAATCGATTGTTTACACAATCTTGAGTGGTGAAAACACCTAAAGTAAAGCATTGATGTGGATATAAAATGTATGTGAAAAATATAAAAGGATTGGTTTCTTACATTTTTAAAACTCCTCCTTCATATGCTATCTGTGAGCATATCAACACTTTGTTCAAATGTGCTTAGTTCATATTATTAGTGTTGTTATTGTAATTCTATATTACTTTTAAATGTTAAAGGTTTCTGACATGTCACAACCAGTTGAAAGAGTAGCACTGGAATAACACTTCATGAACATGAGATTACTACTGTATGTCTGTCCAATGTCCATATATTAGAGTATAATTGAAAGGAAATAAATAAGGAAATACCAATGGCAGGAAATGAATAGCAGCTACTAAATGTGCAATGATTGTTGTGAAATGTTCAAATCAGAGATAGCAATTGAGAGAGAGAGAGGAATGTGAGAGCCGTGCGTTGTTGCTCAGCTTCCATTTTGGGACATACACACATAATATGGCTACAATGGCTGAAATCAAAGATAAAAATGAACTAAAATGGAAATTTCCTTGAAGTCTCCTCAAGATTTAAAATAAATTATAGTTATAGAAGATATCATTGTTATCATCATCATCTTCAAAATCATCATCATTATTTAGAATCTGTCTTTCATGCTGGCATGAGTTGGATGGTTTGACAGAAGCTGGCAAGCTAGAGAGGTACACCAGGCTCCATTTATCTGCTTTGACATGGTTTCTATGACTGGATGCCTTTCTTAATGCCAACCACTTTACAGTGTACTGAGTGCTTTCTATGTAGCACTGAAATATTAGCCTCCTAAAGGTGGTGTGCTTGTTAGAATAAAGTAGAATATAAAATTTTCTGTAATTATGCTGGGTGTTCTTTTTTTTTTTCTTTTTTTACATCTGTTGTCCATGCTGGCATGGGTTGGATGATTTGATTGAACTGGAATGCTGGAAGGCTGCACCAGTCTCCAGTCTGATTTGGCATGGTTTTCTATGGCTGGATGCCCTTCCTACTGCCAACCACTCCTATTTATAATATTGGTTTCAAATTTTGGCACAAGGCCAGCAATTTCAGAGGAAAGTACACATTGATTACATTGACTCCAACATTCAACTGGTATTTATTTTATTGTCTCCCAAAAGGATGAACGCAAAATTGACCTCAGCGGAATTTGAACTCAAAATGTAAAGACAGATGAAATGCAGCCAAACATTTTGCTTTCCATTCTAATGATTCTGTCAGCTCTTATCATTAATATTGCCAGGGTATTGGATAAAGAATTGGTAGAGAATCTGACAATGTTTTACAGCTTTTGATTGCATCTCTATAGATTCTGAGTTCAAACCCTGCAGACGTTTGACTTTTCCTTTCACCCTTTTAGAGTTAGGTAGAACTGAAATCAATCTAACCAACTATGTCCTTCTTGAAAATTTTTGGCTCAGTACCCAAGTAAGAAATTAGTATCACTATTGTAAGAACTGATTTTGTCTTTCATTCTTCCACAACTAATGAAATAAGTAACAGTCAAGTACTGAGGGGAATTTAATTAATTCAGTTTCAGCTTCGAAATTTGCAGCTTTGAGCTTATATCAAAAATCTCCCTACTATATTGACTGACTTACAGACACATATTGAGAGGAGGTCCATTCAGATGGGAAGTTCTCATTATTATCCTTGAGCTTTTAACAAATTTAGTGGAGAACAACACCTCTCTCTCTTTCCATCCTCACTTTTCTGACTAAGTGGAACTTCAATTGATGAAGGCTCTACTGAAGAATAAAGTGTCTGTTCGTAGTCTTTCAGTCTTGTCCACCATACAGTGCCTTTCGTTAGAGCCTCCCACTGGGGAAACCTTCCTGATTTTTCAGCCAAAAGGGGTGATCCTTGAGATGGACTCAGCAGATAACTGGGTCTGTTTGTCACTCTTGTCCACTGGGTATCCTCTGATTGCTGGAGAACTATGAGTGCCTGAAAACATTCCAGATGTCAGTAAATTCATCTTATTTCCTGTCCACTTGAAAGTTTGACCCAATCCAGAATTCAAACAGGAGTATTGAGTCAGCAACCTACTACACTAACTGGAATGGATTTGCCGCTTCAGGGGCCAAACTGCAAACCTACTGACATGTCTTTGTTAATGAGTGTTCCCACTTTATGTTCCTTAAGTTCTGTACCAACCATCTTGCTTTCTGCTTGTCTAACACAGTGGTTCTCAACCGGGGTCTATATGGCCTTTGGGAGTCCACATAAAATTTTGTTAAAGTTCACTCTAATGACTTGGTTAGACTTCTACAATACACAAACTATTTTAACAAATTTTTAATACAATACCTAATAATTAATTATGAAAATATAATAGGATTTTTATATACACATTGAATGGCTATAGAGGTTCAGTAGAGTATAATAGGAATTAAAAGGTTGTGAAACACTGGTCTAACTAACACAACATGGTGATGGCTCACATGTATGTCAACACAGCCTTTCAAGAAGGGATGCTTATACTTGATAATGATTATAGTCCTTGGCCCATAGTAATTCTTTACTGGTCTTTGATAGAAGTTTCTCGTATAATTAGGGCATCTTATTTTTGCGTGTTGTTGTTTACCATGTCTGTTTTTTCTTTATCAATTCTGTGCAAATCCCTTGTAATTTGTTCTTGTAATGTCTTTCCATCCATGGCTGGCCCTTGTGGCAAATAAAGAAGTCATTGTGATTTAATCATACACAATATATTTCATTAGTTTTAAATGGCTGTTGTCACTTTTGTTTCTATTTCACATGAGAAACTGGTTTTTGATTTGTGTCCTGTTATCCATGCTGAGAACATTTAGTACTTTTTTTTTCTTTTTATTTAAGCTGGTTTTGCTATTTTATTATATATGAAGTTAGAAACTACAAAACTACTTAATAGTTGTGAGAATGTTTAATTTTGATTTGTTTGTTTTCATTCTTTGCTCATTAACTTTCATTTATATTCTCATTAGTTGTTAACTTTTTTCTGCCAGTCTGTATATTTAAACTTTCCAGACTTAGTTAATGTTTCCATATGTTGTAGTGACCATTATGTAGTTTTTCTTTAAAAAAAAAAGAGGGTGGGAAGTTAGTAATAAGAAGCTTCCTTCCCAACCACATGGTTCTGGGTTAAGTCCCACTGCATGTCATCTTGGGCAAGTTTCTTCTACCATAGCCTTGGGCTGACCAAAACCTTATGAGTGGATTTGGCAGATGGAAACTGAAAGAACACTGTCATATATGTGTGTGTGTGTGTGTGTGTGTGTGTGTGTGTGTGTGTGTGTGTATAAGTTGGGGCACACTGCTGTACTCAAAAATACCTGCCCACCACAACAGAATTGAGATCCTAAAATCAAGGTGTCCTATAAAAAGCATTGATATGGGTGCAGGTGGGTGACTGGTAATTTCACTCCTGATATTAGAAAAAAATAAAACATTGAATAAAGATAAAATAACAAGTACAGTAAAACATAAAAATATTACTAAAAGCTTCAATAATGATGAAGGTTATGAGCTATTGCTTGCAAAATATCCATGTTATTTTCAGGACTATATTGCTCAATTATCTACAGCCATTTGTTTATATCTTTATACATTTGTTTTGGTCTCGCAGATCTCAGAAAGTAATATATAATAATAATAAATGCCCTGATGCAGTACCAGGCAGTGGCTCTCATGGCTTTTGATCTTAACTGATTGGAATTGTTATGTGCTTTGTTTTGTCTTGGTATAAAAGATGAACTCCTGCAAATATTCTGCTCAATACCACAGATTTGCTTGTTAGTTGCTTGACTTTAACCAGTCGAGCATGTCCCTTGGTGGCTGACGATATGTGCATCTCTGATCATGAGCAGAAGTAGTGGGAGAGCATCGCAGCCATGTGTTGAGAGGGATTCTTTGGAGTTTGAATAATTCACCTCTGGAAACATGGGTGTTTTGCTCATCACCCTTAAAAGAAACCTTATTCAGGGACCTTTTGAGCAGGGTGGACTACTCGACCTGAAGAAAATTCTAACTGGGCACCACCAACAAGGTTGTGTTTAACTTGTGTCAAGGCTTGGGATTTTAACAGTTGTTCCTTATGGGTTGGTCTTAGTTCAGATATAGTCTAGACTAGGGACCAGCCAATTCCTTTTGTAAGGACCCTTTTTTTTTTTTACATTTTCTCATGTATCTTACTTATAAAGATACCCCTTCTAATCTCTTTATTTCCATCACTACTAATGCTTATATAAACAAAAGTTAAGCAAATTGTTCTAAAAAAGTCTAATTTAAAAAGGCCATAAAGTGCTTGATGGCCCAGAAATCTGTTAAGTTTGGAAAATATTTTTAAATGGTACAAGGCCCACTGAAAATACTTTGGTGGCACATCTGCTGCTAACCAGCTCCTTGCCTTAATGATAATATATAATGATAATAATAATATACCATGTCAAAACAATAATTTAAAATGTAATTTAATTCTATGAATTAATCTACTTATGTTTAAAATAAGAACCAGCAATATACTAAATTTTACTTATGAACTATAACCATTTGTTGAAAACTTGTCATTTGATTTAATCAAAAGAAACTGTTAACATTGTGCAATGAATACTTTGTTCCAGAGTGTTATAATACCAATTTCTTTTTGCCTTGGCACAAAGTCAAGTTTAGAAGAGAGGAAAGATTTTTTTTTCTTTTTTTTATATTATGGCGTTAGTACTATCCCTAAAAGTTATTAGTGACACAAGTGAAATGTTTCTAATTTATGAAAATTTAAACTGTGTCAGTTAATGTGAATCTACTTTCTGCTTTCTATGTGTGCCATAAAATTATGTAATATAGGTCAACAACTTGAAAAAAAACAAAAAGACAAAGAAAATCAAGTAACATTGAACTAATAATATCTACTGGCTCAGAACTAGCTGTGTGGTTAAGAAGCTTCCCAACCAAGTGGTCTTGGGTTCAGTCCCACTGTATGGCACCTTGGACAAGTATCTTCTACTATAGCCCCAGGTTGACAAAAGCCTTCCAACAAGATTTAATGGACAGAAACTGAATGAAACTTGTCCTAAATGTGTGTGTGTATCATCATCATCATTTAATGTTTGCTTTCCATGCTGGCATGGGTTAGATGGCTAGACTGGAACTGGTAAACCAGAGGGCTGCACCAGGTTCCAGTATGATTTGGCATGGTTTCTATGGTTGGATGCCCTTCCTAAGGCCAATCACTCCGAGAGTGTAACAGGTGCCATTTACATGACACTGGTTTTATATATATATATATATATATATATATATATGTATATGTATATGTATGTGTATATATATATTATGATTGACCGTTGACTGAACACTATTCAATTTTTTTTCTCCGTGTTTTTCTCCTTGTCTCCGTATTCTTTCTGTTGAAGAGCGTAGCTCGAAACGTCAAAGACTTTCCGTATTCCCGAGCGTCATACTAATATATACTTTTGTTATTTATACCACCTGTCCTCGTCTGTTGTTATTTTTTGTATATTCTCCCATATATATATATATACATATATATATATATGTATGTATGTATGTATGTATGTATATATACACACACATGCATGATGATGATGATGATGTTCTCATGCTCTGCAATGAGAATTGAATTTAAAATACAAAAGTCAGCCAATATTCTAACCTTCTACTAATCTGTCATTCTAATTATTTAGAAACAGTGGAATGGTATTTATTCCACATGGTACAGTTTTTATTTTTCTGTAATTTATAACTCATTATCATAATTCATACAATAATTTCATTATCATTATCATAATATAACATCTTTTTTTCCATGCTTGCATGGGTCAATTTGTCAAGGAATTTGTTGAGGCAAATTTGCTGTGACTAGACATCTTTTCACAGTAGATAGAAAACAAACAACCATGACACCAAAACAAGGGTGTGTGTGTACACACACACACACACACACACACACGCACGCACGCACGCACGCACACACACACACACACACCATTTTATATATATAACAGTCCTGGGCTTGATTTATTTGACTAAAGCCCTTCAAGGTGGTGCTCCAGCATGGCTGCAGTCAAATGACTAAAACAAGTAAAAGAATATATATATATATCATCATCATCATCATCGTTTAACGTCCGCTTTCCATGCTAGCATGGGTTGGACGATTTGACTGAGGACTGGTGAAACCGGATGGCAACACCAGGCTCCAGCCTGATTTGGCAGAGTTTCTACAGCTGGATGCCCTTCCTAACGCCAACCACTCAGAGAGTGTAGTGGGTGCTTTTACGTGTCACCCGCACGAAAACGGCCACGCTCGAAATGGTGTATTTTATGTGCCACCTGCACAAGCCAGTCCAGCGGCACTGGCAACGATCTCGCTCGAAAATCCTACGGGAGCCAGTCAGGCGGTACTGGCAACGGCCACGCTCAAAATGGTGCATCTCATGTGCCACCCGCACAAGAACCAGTCCAGGGGCACTGGCAACGATCTTACTTGGCTTGCCGGGTCTTCTCACGCACAGCACATTTCCAAAGGTCTCGGTCAGTAGTCATCGCCTCGGTGAGGCCCAATGTACGAAGGTCTTGCCTCACCACCTCAGCCCAGGTCTTCCTGGGCCTACCTCTTCCACGGGTTCCCTCAACTGTTAGGGTGTGGCACTTTTTCACGCAGCTATCCTCATCCATTCTCACCACATGTCCATACCAGTGCAATCGTCTCTCTTGCACGCCACAACTGATGCTTCTAATGTTCAGCTTTTCTCTCAAGATACTTATATATATACATATATATATATATATATATATATATATATATATATATATATATATATATATATAGGAAAATGAAAAAAAGCCAGAATGCTGAACTGGAAGCATATTTTAATAAAGATTTTTTCTAACCGGTTTTCATTGCGAAAAATATATATATATGGTGATGATGATATACTAATTTACATAAACATAAACACACACACACACACACAAATGGTGGGCTTCTTTCAGTTTTTTGTCTACCACATCCACCCACAGGGCTGGAGTTACAATAGAAGACACTTACCCAGGGTGCCACACAGTGGCAGTGAACCCTTGACCATATAGTTGGGAAATGATGTTCTTAACCACACTTCATATCTATATGTGACACCTTTATAATTTTTTATGTTAGGCTTAAACAAATGTATTCTTTTATTCTTTTACTTGTCTCAGTCATTTGACTGTGGCCATGCTGGAGTACCACCTTAAAGGGTTTTAGTTGAAGAAATCGACCCCAGGACTTATTTTTTGTAAGCCTAGTACTTATTCTATTGGACTCTTTTGCTGAACCACTAAGTTATGGGGGACATAAACACATCAACATCGGTTGTCAAGCAATGGTGGGTAAGGGGACAGACACAAAGACACACACACAAATAAATACACACACACACACACACAAATAAATACACACACACACACATATTTGAAAAAGAAAAAAGAAAGACTTCACTGGTAGTCCTAAACAGTCTAATTTATTATTTTTTTAATTTTTTAATAATATAAATTTTAGTTCATGAATTTATTTTTTTTCTCAAATATATCCAACTGTACCAAGGATCTTACGTGTTTTCCAATATACACACACACACACACACACATACATATATATATATACATATATATATATACATATATATATATACATATATATGTGTGTGTGTGTGTGTGTGTGTGTGTGTGTGTACAGGGTGCGGCAGAAATACCTACTACATTTGAAAAGTTGACAAAAAGAAAAAGAAACAAAATTCTTGAAAAATTAATTTTACTGTTGTTTAAACAAAGGGTTACAGTTTTTGTTCATTAGCTAAATGAAAACATCATTAGCACTTGCATAAGTTCATTAGCAACACATAGGTGAAAGTTTAAAATGTGGGAGGTATTTCTGCCGCACCCTGTATATAATATATGACGGGCTTCTTTCAGTTTCCATCTACCAAATCCACTTACAAGGCTTTGGTTGACCCAAGGTTATAGTAGAAGACACTTGCCCAAGGTTGCCACACAATGGGACTGAACCCGGAATTATGTGGTTGGGAAATAAGCTTCTTACCACACAGTCATGTCTACACCTTTGTAATGCTTTTTCTTTTTTTTGTTTTGAAAAATAAATTTCATATTGTTATTGTACAGCTCCAGGTCAGCTCTGTTTGAGCAAATGTCAATGGCATTCAGTAATAATCCTGTTTACATTTCAAACATAACATATCTTGAACTACATTAACCAACATGTCCTTCTGTTTCTAAGATGATAAGGCATGTTTTAACACTTTGTCTACCAATTATGACACATTTTGTACCATAATAAGAATATAGCATGGAGAATCACCAGTGACTTCCATGGTAGATAAAGTGTTAAAGGAGATTTAGCTGCTATTTCTAGCTGTCTGAGTGAACAAGTAAATGCTCCCCTGTCTCATCTTGGTATTGTTATCATGTAGTGGTGTCTGTTATTTCTGTGAACTTTATTTTGTTATTCACTTTGGTTCTGTAGTTTTGAATATTTAATGACATATAGCAGCATTTCAGAATACCCAACTGAATTTCATTCATAGAATTGCTAATGATATTTTTTTCTTTAGTGTACAGTTTACCAGCATATTCTTCTGTTCAACTACTGGAGGAAAGCATTGGCTGGCTGATAAGTTTTTAAGTTAAAATCTGTTAGGCACAGATCTGGCTGTGTAGTAAGAAGCTTGCTTCCCAACTGCATGACTCCAGCTTCAATTCCACTGTGTGGCACCTTGTTGCAAGTGTCTTTTACTATAGCCTTGGGCGAGTGTCTTTTACTATAACCTTGGCCGAGTGTCTTTTACTAAGCCTTGTGAGTAAATTTGGTACACAAAAACTGAAAGAAGCCTGTTGTATGCACGTGTGTGTGTGTGTGTGTGTGTGTGTGTGTCCCACCACCACTTGACAATCGGTGTTGGTGTACTTACATCCCTGTAACTTAGCAGTTCGGCAAAAAGAGATCTATAGAATAAGCACCAGGCTTAAAAAAAAGATACTAAGGTCAATTCCTTCACCTAAAAATTCTTCAAGGCAGTGCCCCAGCATGGCGGCAGTATAATGATTAAAGCAAATAAAGATAATAGATGTGGTATCTGATACTGTTTCCTTGTCAACATGCGGCTCAGCATCAAGCTCACAATAATGAAGGTAGTGGGTTCAATTCCTGGACTGGGCTGTGTGTTGTGTTCTTGAGCAAGACACTTTATTCATGTTGCTCCAGTTCACTCAACTGTAAAAATGAGTTGTGACATCACTGATGCCAAGCTGTATCAGCCTTTGCCTTTCCCTTGGATAACATCAGTGGCATGGAGAGGGGAGGCTGGTATGCATGGGCAGTTGTTGGTCTTCCATAAACAATCTTGACCAGACTTGTGCCATGGAGGGGAAGTTTCTAGGTGCAATCCTATAGTCATTCATGATCAAAGGAGGTCTTTACTCTTTACCCAAGACTATTTAGAATAAGGTTTGTTCTCTGCATGACTGGTTTTCTTGTATGAGAGATTGATTCTGTTGATAGCTGGCAGCAGAAAATAATTTTTATGTAGTTAACTTCTCAATGTGCTACACTCAATCCTTAATATCGAACTGAAGGTATTTCTTGGGGGTTTTGTTTTGCAAATAAACTGCCTCAATCTTGTTATTTTATTTGCTTTATGTATAAAATATTTTTGATGAACAACAAAGTTGTAGGCATGGCTTTGTGGTTAAGAAGTTTGCAACAACTGGGTAATAAGTTCACATCCACAGCTCAGCACTTTGGGAAAGTGCCTTCTACCATAGCCTTGTGTCAACCAATGCCTTTGAGTGAAATTTGGATGGTGGAAACTGTGTGAAAGAATACAGGTATTCTATTATTTTGGTGGTATACTTTAAATGTATCACCTGGCACTTAAATTTTTTAGTGGTGTACATTGTGTCCAAGAATCAGATCAGTCCTCCATTTGAGAAGTTCCTTTTTTTCTCACCAGTCACAAAGGCTTTGGAAAAGGTCATATCTGTTGCCATTCTCCTTCTGGCGAAATCATGTAAAAAAAAGAAAATGTTTATTCCTTATTCAAGTATTTTTATTCTTTCTTAAACATAATAAGTTGTAATTTTTGAAGTTTATCTATTGATTTTGTAAAGGATTAAGTGATTGACTTGGCAAACATCTAAGACATGATTTATCAATGTTAACTATTTTATTAATTGAGCTAAGAAGTATGGTTTAATAGAATACTTGTCAAAGGTCAGACATACTCTTTTATTCTTTTCTACTCTTCAAAGGCTTTTAGTTGATCATACCAGGCTCAAAACTTATATCATTTTATGAATCTCTATTTATCAAATGGCTAGGTTTTACCTTTCTGGCATAAAGGACATAATGGAATCACATGGATTTACAACATACATACACACACGCACATCTACCCCATTGTGTGTGTGTGTGTGTGTGTGTGTGTGTGTGTGTGTGTGTGTTCTTTCATCCTCAGGGCCTGTGCTAACTCTTTATCACAACCATCTTTATCTCTCTTTCCAACACCATACTCATTAATCCCACTCACTCTTGTACAGTGCTAGTAGCCATGTATCTCTTCTACAGCCAAAATACCTGTTATAACTTCTTTCATAATTTTATCTGTAATCGCCTAGCATACAGTTGCTCTCTCTGTACTATAGTCCGACACAGTTGAAGGAGATTTTAGTTTTGCAAGCTACATGGCAACCTCACAAATGCCTTGTATACTGATGGCATTAGGAAGGGCATCCAGACATAGAAACTATACCAAAGCATAAATTGAAGCATGATATGGACCTTGAGCTTGTTGGATCTTGCTAAACTATTCAACCCATGCCAACATGACAGATGGACATTCAAAAATTATTATGATAATGAAGGTATATAGTAAAGCTCAAAATATTGAGCAAATAAGGATTTTTCTAAGCTTGTCAAGCTGATGGTGATTTATACATAGAAAGGTAACAGGATATCATCTCTACTGAAATTTATGAAATGGAATTTCTTCTGAAGAGAGTGTAAGATATCTATCATATTAGCCCATAAACTTTTTCCTTATCATACAAGTCCATAGCTACATCAGATAACATAACACCATCACATTTGACACAATTTTTTTTCATAAGGTAGTAAAGTATTCTTGGTGTGACTAGATTAAGTTTGCCACTCAAGAACAGGAATAGTCTCTCTGATGGACTTCCATGCAGTTTCCATCTACCAAATTTCACTCACAAGTCTTTGGTTGATTTAAGACTATATACAATAAAAGATACCCAATGTCATCATGTAGTTGGGAAGTATGCTTTTGAGCCATGCCTGAATAAAAGGTTTTTTTAAAATCAGGGTACCTGGAGCTGAACTCTATCTTCTTCACATTGCACATGGATGCATTAACTCTTCTGATATCAACCAACTTGAGACCACCCCTGATTCTATAATACAAACTTCCTGTTTTATATTTATCCAAATTTAAACCCCACCCAACAAAATTTTATGTTAATTTCAGTTCCAAACACCAGCTTAATAAAGACAAATTGTTCTACTGACTTCTTCATTATTTTTAAAATTTACTGAATTAAAGGAAGTGTGGTTTAACAGAAATATGGTAACAAAAGGGCTAAGAAAAGCCTGGATTCCAATGAGTTAATGATGTTGCTTCTATATAGTTGCTCAGCCTGCTATAAATAGCAGCCAGTCTCCTTCAAATTACACCCTACTTAGGTAAAAGGATACTTTGGATATTTTAATTCTGGGTACACTTTTGTTGATTGTATATTTGTTAAGGGCTGACATGGAGCTAAGCAGCAGCAATTTTTCCACATTGCACCAACTTGACCCCTATTTGTGTGGGTATGAAAATAATAATTTTTGATGACATGTAGACATTGACCCTAACATCCTGTCTTTTACCAGTGCTTATTAAACCCTGTTGTTAAAAGATATTTATGGAAATAGTATTAATAACCTGCCTGGTTGTTGTCATCATAAAAATCATTATTGTTATTATGATTGTTGTTATTTGTTTTACATTTAATTGCTCTTAGACCTACAGCGTTTGACTGCAAGATGTCCATTTTGTGTTTATGTGCTCAAGGGAAGAATGAGGGGAATGGTGTTTACCTCATCCATTCCTCCTGCCTCTGTATTTCACTGTATAAATTTATTAATCTGTCTGTTTGCTTGGCTGCCCCCTCCCTCCATTTGAACTGCCACCTGGGATTTAAAGCTTCTTATCTTGTTGATCTTTTTGTCTAATGATCTCTACCCCCCCCCCATCTCAACTATCTCCAGTAGGTTTCAGTTTTGTTTCATTTCTTCAGTATGAGTAAGATGACATACTTTCTTTTTAGATGATCTGTTATAACTAACATATGTTGGGCCCTCCTGTATATTATAACTCACCTAGTTATTTAAAAAATACACACATGCACACCCTTTGGTTGACTTTTGATGACTATTGTTCCAGAATTATGAGGGTAAGTTAAAAATTATACACACTCTTGTTTTTGTAAACCATTAAAACAAAAGCAGGGGTTGAGCAATTACATAATTTTTCAACATAGTCTCCTTGTTTTTTGATGTGCTTCTTCCAGTGGTCCAAAATCTTGCTTATTCCATTGGAGAAGAAGGTTTTTTGCTGGTCTAGCAGCCATTTCTACACTTCTTCAACTGTAGCAAGTTGATGACCTCATAAAGGATGTGTGAGTAGTCCAAAGAGGTGATAGTCAGAAGGAGCAAAATCTGGACTGTATGCAGGGTGTTCCAGCAACTCAAAACCCAATTTATCAATGGTTTTAACTGTGTAGGTGGCCCCTATGTGGGCATGCATTTTTGTCAGCAATAACACTTTCCTTGACGATAACACTTTCCTTGACGATCAGCATTTGGTGCCAATTGTTGGTTTCAGTTTTGTTGGCCAGCATTTCATTTTTGCCTACACTGGTGAATGTAGACACCTTTTCCAAGTAATGTTTCAGTATAGGCCCTTTTGCATCCCCAAAAAACAGTATCAATTTTTTTGCGGAAGATTGAGTCTTAAATTTCTTTTTGCTAGATATTCTGGGTTTTTTCCACTCCATTACTCTGCTTCTTTGATTTTGGCTCAAAGTGATGGACTCAGATCTCATCTCTTGTGACTATTCTTTCCAGAAAAGTTTTGTCTTTATCATTGTCACAGTCAAGTAAACATTGACAGATATCCACACATTTGTGCTTATTCACTTTAATAAGCTCTCTTGGTACCCATCTTGCACAGACTTTATAAAGCAAAACTTGTTGTGGATGATTTCATATGCGAACCATGACTAATTTGCAGAGAGCATGCCGCCTCGTCAATAGTCACTCATCAGTTTGCCAGAACCATTTCTCAAGCTTGCTGAACCATCATATCAGTGATGGGGGTCAATGTGCATCCTGCTCCCTCTTTGTACTTCATGCTTGTCTGGCCATTTTTAAACTTCTCAATCTATTCATACACACTTCTGTGTGATAGTGCCATCCTCGTATTGTACTGAAAGCTTGCAATGAATTTCAGTCCCTGACACATCTTCAGACCAGAGAAATCAGATTGCTGATCAATATTCTTCCTTGGTGCACACTGCCAGTGGAGTGGCCATGTTTACTCTTTTCTATAGCTGGATGCCCTTTCTTTTGCCACCTCTCACCTGTTTCCAACCAAGGTAAATATTCCCCTCATCCAGACATGTTTTCATGAAAGACTGGAAATGAATGATGCCACTCGCTTGCAACTATCATTTGATGTCAAGACAAGAACACACACACACACACACACACACACACACACACACACACACACACACACACACACACACACGATGGGCTTCTCTAAGTTTCCATCTACTAAATCCACTCACAAGGCTTTGGTTGACCCAGGGCAATTATAGGAGACACACGTCTAAGAAACCATGTAGTGAAATTGAACCTGAAACCAAGTACAGAGTGAAAGCATACTAGTAAAAAGTATGCGTATGAGGGACATATCATCAATATGGTCACAGAGTATGACAAAAGGACAAATCAATTAATTGATTGATTAATTTGTTAATTAGTTAATTGATAATAAAACTAAAAAGTGATATACAAATCAGGGTATGTATTTTATGGGCAAAACAACCCTTCCAAAGTACAGCAATGTTTGTTTTGGCACTTGGTTACATGTCAAGAATTTCGCCAAGTAAATACAAAAATGAAATATGTATGAATGTGTGTGTGTGTGTATTTGTATATGTGTGTGTCTGTATATGTGTACATATAATATATGCATATAAACATGATGATCATCATATTTTGTTTACTTGTCCATGTTGGCAAAGTCTGGATGTGGATATATATATATAATTTGCAATGCTTTTGATATTCTCTTTCCTAGAATAATATATTGATCATGTAAAAGTTTTTGTGCCTTAAATTGTAAATATCCAAAACACACACGCACACACACACGCACACACACACACACACACTCTCTCTCTCTCTCTCTCTCTCTCTCTCTCTCTCTCTCTCTCTCTCTCTCTCTCTCTCTCTCTCTCTCTCTCTCTCTCTCTCTCCCTCTCTCTCTCTCTCTCTCTCTCTCTCCATTTTCTTGTGTGCATTTTATACATTGTTCATTTTTCATATTGATTTCGTGTAGATCTGCAGCTGGCTTCAGCTAATATTGTTGAGCTAATATCAAAATGTGTAACTTTTTTTTTTCATTTTTTTCTCAGTATTATATTCAATATGCCAATAATCCTACATGGTCTCTCTCCCTCCCCCTATCTGTCTATCTCTCTCTCCCTATCTATCTATCTCTCTATCTATCTATCTGTCTGTCTGTCTCTATCTATCTATCTCTCTATCTGTCTCTATCTCTCTATCTATCTATCTATCTATCTATCTACTCACATAGTTGTGTGTGTTATATATTATATACAATTTGATAAATAGACCAGCTAAATGGTTTTACTTGTGGTTCTGATTTCTCTTTAAGTGAAAAAACTGTTTAGTTGGATTTACTAAACTTGTTCACTGCTGAAAGTTTATTTTATTGATTCAGGTTCTGTTGCTGTCAGTTGAAAGACTCTTATGATTATGGAAATGAAATTAAGACACTTTTTATTCCTCCATTTTTTAAGAGGGATATGAATCAAACTCTGGAATTTTTCTTTTCTCTGATTTAGAAAATTGAGTTGTAGGATGCTTTGAGAAGATAAATACATGTAGATGTGAATTTCCCAAGTTCTTAATTTTCTCTCTCTCACACAAGTTTCCATAAGTGTTCTTTAATGGATTTGGTTCATAAAGCCAAATGCAATAAAGCTGAATGTGAGATAGCTGAATTCAAATGACCAAAGAAAGAAAAAATTACAATATCATAAGCTTGAGAGACTCTGAATACTGAATGTTTAAACACCCTCAAAACTCAGAATACTTAATTTTGAAATATTTTAGGGGAAATTAATAATGAAAACAATTTCAAAAGACCTTTATTTAGTTTTAAAAAGGAGTTTATCAAGTGCATAGCAAGGAGACAGTATTGAAGGAATAAGCAAAAATGCAAACAGTTCATTGAATATTTCTCTCATTATTGAATATCTTCAATGGAATGTAATATCCAAAGGAATATTATCAATACAAAAGCTGCATAGTTAATGAAAGAAAGGAGATGAATCTAGTGGAAGTTTGTGTAGCATTAGGCAGCAAAAAGAGTGAAAACAAAAGGGAGTTAAGCAACATGTGCATGTGTCTCATTTTGTTCAAACACAATTTAGTCTTGATCTTTGCAACTATTTAAGTTTATGTTAAAAGAAAAGAAGTGAAATGTTAAAAAACGAAAGAATTTAAGAAAGGAAATAATCAATAAATAAACCATTTACATTTTTGCTTATCCCATCATTATCCTATATTTGCAATGCATTTACTTTTTTTTATAATATGTTATAACATGTTTATCAAATAAATTTCCTTTTAAAACTGTTTTTCTTCTTAGTTTTACTCTAAGATATTTCAAAATTTACTATTCTAAATCTTCAGTCTTTCAAGCATTTGGTATGCTGAGGTTTTGGTCTTTCAAGCTTTTGCTATTCTGATTTTTCAGAACATTTAAATTCTGTCATCTTGTATTTAAGTCTTGCATTCAGCTCTATAGTTGGCACCCATTCCACTATACTAACTGAGATTTTGTCAAAGACAAGAGAGCTCAGTGACTATTTTTTATGAAACCTACTTTACGGTGGATTATTTAAACATGTGAGGAAGTAGATTAGTAGGTACTGTGTTAAGTGCAGTCAGTGTCCTAACACTTACTAGTATACTGTACTGCTGTTTTAAAGACAGAAGTGAAGAAATCATAGCTGAATAATTGAGTTAAGCAAGTGTACAAATAGTATTTATGAATTTTCAAGTGGATGAAAATTGTTTGCTTTTCCTTTTCAATGTGAATTTATATCCTGTTGTTGTGATATAGACCAAAATAAATTTTTAAAAAAACTAATATAATAGTATAGACACAAAACTCATTTACCGAACAGAAATGAAACAGTAATCTTGCTTTATAATCAAATATGATTACTAACATTCTTACAGATTAATGTTAAAATTGTTCTATTATGACATAATAGCATTATAATCCATTGACAATTTTTTCATGTGCGTTCATCTGCAGCACACTTTCAAGTGTTGACGCATTTATACTTAGCTCAGTTTCTCTCAACACACGCACACACACACACACGCACACACGCACACGCACACACACACACACACGCACACACACACACACATGCACACACGCACACACACACACACACACACACACACACACACTAAAGAGTTATGTAGTGCTGCATCATTGAACAAACCAACACCTTTTCTTTTATACACATTCACATACAAACATCCTAGACCCATATAGACTGCCTACTTATCTGGGACAGTGCATCTATTATATGCCCAAATATCCTGGATCTACACAAGAGTACTGTTCACATCATATATCTGTGATGGTGTTTCTGCTAAACATACAATGGACTCTCAGGTCAGTTTCGATGTCTGAACATCCAGTTGTTCAATCAAATGAGCAATCTACTCATTGAGTTAGAGTACAAAGCAGTTGAATATTGCATAGGTACTTTTTACTTTCTGTAGTCATTTGTCTGTAGTCATGCTGGGACTCTACCTTGAAAGGTTTAGTCAAAAAAATTGACCCCAGTAATTAATCAAATCCAGTACTTATTCTATTGTCTCTTTTACTGAACCACTAAGTTACAAGAACATAAGCCAACCAACAATGGTTGTCAAACTTTGGGGGTGGGAGTACAAAGGCACACACACACACACACACACACACACACACACACACACACACACACACACACACACACACACACACACACACAAACACACACACATGATGGTTTCCACACAGTTTCCTTTAACCAAATTCAGTCACAAGGCATTGGTCTGCCTGGGGATATAGTAGAAAGCACTTACCTAATGTGCCACACAGTGGGACCGAACCCAAATGCTTGCAAAGTGAGGTTCTTAGCTACACAGCCATGCCTGTGGATCTTTAAAACCCTTTTGTTACCATATTTCTGTTGAAATGCTCTGTCTTTCTTTCAAACTAGTGTTAGGAACACAAATTGTGACTAAGGTTTTGTGGAAGATTTTAATTCAGCACTTTTGAAAACAAGACATTTGTATTACAGAGGTGGTTTCAGCCAGGTTGGTATCAAAAGGGTTAATGCAGTCCTCATGTAGATTCAACATGACAAGAGTGTGAGATGGCTGGACACTTGAATTACATGTACAGTCCATCCATGGGCTTCTGTACAATTTCTGTCTATTTCAAATTTACTCACAAGGCTTGGGTTGATTCATAGCTGTGGTAAATACACTTGCCCAAAATGCCACACTGTAGGATCAAACCCAGTACCTCATGGTTATGAAGCAAATGCCTTAACCTCTCAGCCATGCCTGCATCCACTTATCCCCCTCAAACTATCACTCACATTCCTAACTGGGGTGATGACACATGCAAGCCGTATTTTAAACAATCTTCAAAAGAATGGGATTATTTAACTAACTGCTAAATAGTTACCCACCAATATGTAACACCAAAGTGATGGAGTGGCAGAGTGGAGAACATTAACCCTTTAACATTTAAACCAGCCATATCCTGCCAAAATATTCTACCCGTTTTATGTTCCAACTGGCAAAATCTTGCCTCTCACACCTACCCTGTGATGTCATTCTTAAAATAGACAACCACATCATTGATTGATATCTCTGAGCTACAAGATAATGCATGATTAATTCAAAACAATGTGAATAAATATGCATTACATCTGACAGAGTAATCTCAATGCTAAAGAGTTAAGCTCTTTCTGGTTAGTTGTATAGTTGACTTAGTTTTTCATTTGTTTAGGACAGTGGGGCATGGGTGTGTGAGTAAAGTAATACCATGTGTATAGCATGTACTGAGGACATTTCATTTGGCAATACATCATATATATATATATGATTAGATGCTATATTTTCACACTAGTTAAACACACACACACACACCATCCTACATCACCCATCACTGTATGTTCTCTTCTTAGAAGTAACTTAACTTCCTACTTCAATTTTCAGCACTTGTTACTTTCTTTTTTTTCTGTTTTGTTTTTGAGGTAATTTGACCAGTTAGTGATAGTTGTATAATATGCTATTTCTGCCTTAGATAATGCATGAAGCATTAGAATACTAACTAGAAATGAATGTCTAATAACAATGGCTAAAAAGAGACTATTCTTGTGAAGGATATGTATAATACTAATACATGTCTGTATAATAATATTTGATTGTGTATATGTTTCTAAATAACTGGGAGGAATTTCCCTGGATACATTCTGCTTCAAGAAGAAATAGTTAAGTGAGGGTTAATATAATGCAAAGAACAAAACAAAAAGTATTTATTAAAAATGAATTGGTGAATTGGTAGTCATCAGAGTATCAGACAAAATGCATTGCATTCTGAGTTCAGATTCTGTCATGATCAACTTTGTCTTTCATCCTTCCAAGGTCAATAAATAAAGTACTAGTGTATGGCATTGGACTGCAAGAAATCTTACAGAATTAGGATGTCTTCTGGTATTTGTTATGGCTCTTAGTGTTCTGAATTCAAATCCCATTGTGGCCTACATGGCTGGTGGACTTAATTCGTTGTTCAGTTTAACCTCAGCATTTTGGGTGTCTTTAGTAAAGTCCACTTTATTACAAGGTTTCAGACCTGGTCTCCGGTTTGAGGATACCTTCCTAAACCCTGTATAGGATCATGTGCACTGCCCTTCACTCCTGACTTACAGATTAAAAAAAGAAACTGAAATGTTAAAACAGTTCAACAGTTTGTGATGTTGCTATCATTATCTTCATTATCCATTGCTGTGCTATCATTATCTTCATCATTATCCATTGCTTTTGACTGATGACTACCACATTCATAGCTTCAAAACTGATAAGCTTAAAATATACACCACTCCTGTCTTACAGATACGGCTGGTTAGCAAAAAAAATGGATCTATATGTAACCATTTCTTTCAAAGAGAAAACAGTACCAAAAAACGGAATTATTAATGACATCCTGTTCTGCCAGAGATCCGAGTGGTCAATGCTTGTTGACACCATTAATAATTGAGTGAATCTTGTTTGTGTTGCTTAGTTGTTTTTATATCAGATATAGTGATCTGGGTTCAATTCCTCTGTGTTTTGGTCTTTGACAAGTATTCCTGCTACACAGTCAACATGAAGAGAGAAATCATTAACTTTGATTATTAATTCTGGACAAGAAATCCAAATTAATTAAAAAAACTGAATGGTGATATTTAATGATGAGTGAAATTGAACTTTAATAAATACAGTGACAACTCAAGATATTTTTCAGTATTAAAAGCTCCTAAGTGAAGCATAATCTTGCTAGGAGTAAATATTGACTATTGTAACATCTTCAAATAATAACTGGAGGAAATTTCCTAGGAATGTCTTCTGCATGAAGAACATATAGTTACATGGAGACTAACTTACTGAGTGAAATTTTTTTTAATTAATTAAAATTATATCAATGGTGAAGAGAAAACTTCCTAGCTTTACTGATTAATCCTGGTCAGAATACAAAAATAAAAATGAAATAATAATACATACACACACACACACACACACATGACTGGCTTCTTTCAGTGCCAAATCCACTCACAAGGTTTTGGTCAGCCCAGGGTTGCAGTGGAAGGTACTTGCCCAAGCTGCTAAGCAATGGGATGACCCCCAAGACCATATAGTTTGGAAGCAAACTGCTTAGCTACACTCCCACACCTGCACCTCTGAGTGTGTGTGTGTGTTTGTGTGTGTATATATATATATATTAGCTTTAAAATACAAGACAACTGTGATACAGTCTTCATCAAGTTATGCATTAAATATATTAATACTAACTTTTCTATGCAAATGATGACACCAAATTATATTATTTCTAAATATTTATATTTGCTGTGTCAACAAATGTGCAACATTCCATATTATTTGGAAATCCTTTCATCACTAGTTTAGCACGTATGCTGAAAGCTATATGTCAGTGATGAAGTCAAAATTAAGCAAAAATAATTTTGAAGTTGTCTCTCTCACTTTTATTCTTTTACTGGTTTCACTCATTGGATTGTAGCCATACTGAAGTATCACCTTCAAGGATATTTAGAATCAATCATATCAAACCTCTTGTACATATTTCAGTATTGTACCCACTTGTTTTAACAATCTCTGTTTATTGAATGGGTAATTAACCTTTGTTGAAAAGGGTGGCAATATTGGTTTACACAAGTATAAACATTAAAACAAACACAGAAATTCACACACACATACTACCACCACCACCACCACCACCACCACCACCACCACCACCACCATCATCATCATCATCATCATCATAATCATCTGTATGATTCTAATGCTAGTTTATGCATTAGACAGTTTGACAAGATCCAACTAGTTGGAGAACTGTGACTCTCTCTCTCTCTCTCTCTCTCTCTCTCTCTCTCACTCACTCACTCACTCACTCACTCACTCACTCACTCACTCACTCACTCACTCACTCACTCACTCACTCACTCACTCACTCACTCACTCACTCACTCACTCACTCACTCACTCACTCACTCACTCACTCACTCACTCACTCACTCACACACACACACACACACACACACACACACACACACACACAACACTCAAGCAAGTACACACACATAATGGACTTCTGCAAAATTTTTGTCCACCCTTAAAATATTGGTCAATCTGGAGTTATGACAGAAGATACTTGCTCAAGTTGGAAAATGGAAGAGATATTATTGGTTGTTGTCTAACTTTTGTTTTTTCTCTCACTGCATAATTATTTCTAATTAGCTTTTTAATAGCCCATACATTAAATATGTTAGCACAAACATACGTGTTGTTTTTCACACAGATGGCAAATAAATTATTCATCTTTAATACAAATGAGTTAGTCGTTACAAGCATTAAGGGCTGGAATCAATAATGAATTATCATAATAGCCAAGTAATATTTTGTTACTAAAGAATCACATGTCAACACTGAGCATGAGC
Organism: Octopus bimaculoides; assembly: GCF_046866305.1. Taxonomy (NCBI): domain Eukaryota; kingdom Metazoa; phylum Mollusca; class Cephalopoda; order Octopoda; family Octopodidae; genus Octopus; species Octopus bimaculoides. The sequence continues at coordinate 73,841,768 of NC_142934.1, read as the reverse complement.
CAACTACAAAATCAACCATTACATAGTAGCTTGACTTGCTAGAGATGTCACCTCACATCTCCTTCAAATCACATTCTACTGTCTTAAAGAAAGGAGACATTGGATAATATACTCCTAGACATACAGTCTAAAAAAAAAAATGAAGAAAGTAAAAAGGAAAGAAGAAAAGACCAAATGGTCTCAACTAGAATTCATTTGATATTTAGATTACTAATCAGACTTGCCCTGAGGTTCTGGTATTATAGTGTAAAATGTAGAGTAACCTTAGTAATATTGCTAGTAAGATTGGGTGATACATGATCAGTTTTGTAGTTTTTTACACCTGGTTTCAAATCTTATTGAAGCCACCCGTGTCTTATTTTTCTTTATTATTGTTCTGAAAGGTTCAAATACAAAAGCTTGAATGTAAAGGAATCTCTTGCCATCATTTAAGCTATAAAGTTGAAGATATGAGACCTCTTATGGATTATTTTCTCGATATCATCCCATACCACTTATGAACACTATCTTATATTGGCCAACGATCCCTGCCACCTCCTTCATCCTTGCTCAGCAGAGGTAAAGAGCCCCTTTGGTCATGAATGACCTTGGGGATTGCACCTAGAAAGTTCCCCTTTGGAGCACAAGTCTGGACAAAGTTGTTTATGGAAGACTAGCAGTCATCTATGGATACCAACCTCCCCTCTCCATGCCACCAATGTTATCTAAAGGAAAGGCAAAGAACCTAGACAGCGTGACATTGGAACTCATTTCTACAGCTGAGTGAACTAGAGCAATGTGAAATAGAGTGTCTTGCTCAAGAACCTAACACATAGTCCGGTCTGGGAATCAAACTCACTACCTCATGATTGTGAGCCTCATGCTCTAACCACTGAGCCATGCACCTTCACACTCTCTATAAATATATACTTTTACCTCTGATCTCTGCCTTTGTCACTGAGCACCCATCTCTCCCACCACACACTTTACATTAAATGATGATGATATATATATATGCACACACACACACACACACACACACACACATGTATCTGTTTGTGTACATATATGTAAGTTTGTGTGATGTTTGGGGTTTCTTTCTCCTTGCTTTGTCATCATGTGTTAAGTACAAATAAACAACAGCAATTTACTGCAAAAACATATCCTTTGGGTGAAGAGAAATTATTACATTTTAGAATTGAAACTATGATCTAGTGATTGTGAGGGCAACACCCTAACCACTAAGCCATGTGTCCTCACACACACACATAAAATCATCATCATTAAGCAGACATTAGATGATTATATATATATATATATATATATATATATATATATATATATATTTATATATATATATAAATAAAAGATAAACAAGAGTGAAAAAACTACAGAAGGCTTGTGTTACATGGTTAAAGTATATATTTAAATTGTTATGTCAGAAAAATTTTATAACATTTTTCTGACATAACAATTTAAATATATACTTTAATCATGTAACACAAACCTTCTGTAGTTTTTCCACTCTTGTTTATCTTTTATACATCCAACCACGTGCTTTCACATACCAACTTTCTCATATATATATATATATATATATATATATATATATATAGTCCAGATTTTGGATAAAATTTGTTGAGACAAACTTTCTAATGCTAGATGCTCTACTTTCAGCTCTCTTTATATGTTTATTTATTAAATAACAGTTTGACTCAGTTCTTTGTAATTTAAAGTTTTGTGGTTACGTAGGACAGCCTTGAAATGCAAGGAGCATTTATATATGTGTGTGTATATATATATATATATATGTGTGTATGTGTGAGCAATGAGCTTATTTACATCTTCCATCTATCAAATTCCACACACAAGTTATTGGTCAATCCAAGGTCATGATAGAAGACACTTGCTCACAATATTGTGTTATTGGACGCAAATTTAGAACCACATGGTTGCAAAATGAACATTTTAATCACTAACTCACGCTGACATTCACTGAAAAACTGGAAGAGAGGTTATTAAACTCTAAATAATAACCTCAGCTATAAAACCATCAGAAATCTTCATGTCAAAAAACAAAACAAAACAAAGCAAAAGAGGCCAGTAGCATTAATAATACGTTGCATGCAAGATTTCTTTATTACAGGTTTTATGTTTAGTTGTTTTCAGGGGTAGGGTTTGGAATATATATTTTATCTACTGCTTTGTCTTGCTCCTAAATTTGTCATGCATATCAACAATCAAACTATACTGGTAATAAATAGGTGTAGTTTGTGTTTGTAGTTGGTGAGAAGGACTGGATATTCTTATCATCCATTCCTCTCTCTCTTTCTTTATCTTACACACACACACACTCTCTCTCTCTCTCTCTCTCTCTCTCTCTCTCACACACACACACACATGCACACACCCTCTCTTTCTCACACTATCTCTTTTACAGCCTCTCTCTCTATCTCTCTCCCCCCTCTTTCAAACTTTTTTTTTTCTTCTCAAACACTCTCTCTCTTTCTCCTTCATTCTCTCTGTCTTTATTTCTCATACATACTCTTTAACACACATACACACACAGGCACACTCCTAGACACATTAGTAGGTCGCAAAAACACAAATTATTGGAGAAACTATCTAGATAAATGTCAAATATGTCTCCCAATTTTACACTAAGCCAAAGACAAAATTCTGTCTCCAATTTTGAAACTCTTGCCTACTGATATGATGTCACCTTTCTATATCAATGAGGAGGCCACTATGTGGTTGCCCAATCTGCTGAAAACAACATTCAAATCTCCATCAGATCACACATTCTATCATCTTGGAAGGAGCAAGAGACAAATTTACTATTTTCACTCATGTGACATTAGTTGACTCAAACATATTACAGCAAATACTTGCTCAAGGTGCTATATAGTGGGATTAAGCTTGGAACCATGTGGCTGCAAAGCAAAATTCTTAATAACACAGCCATACCTGCACTCATGTCACTGGTAAGTGTTAGGCAAGGTTGCTTTGCCATCATGAAGTCTTTGGTATGATCTCACTGCATGGTACCTTGGGCAAGTATCTTCTACTGTAGCTTTGAATTGCACCAAGTCTTGTGAGTGAAATTGAGTAGAAAGAAACTGTGGAAACCTACTGGAATGACTACTTTTCTTGGGTGGTAGACTTAATTTGTCACTAGTATTAACACCACCACTGACTTGTTCTGAGGTGTCTTTAGTGAGGTCCAATTTGTTGCAAGCATTTGGGTAAGATCTTTAGTCAGAAGATAAATTCTTTTCTCTCACTAGTTTTGATGCCTTCCAAAGGGTTATAGATGTTATCTTTTTATCTGCCTCTAAACCATAAAAATAAACTTTTGGCAGAGATCAACAGCTGCATTTTTTAATGGTCCACTTCTAATCTTTTTACATTTGCTTGTGGGCCAGATGTATATTATATCTTGCATAGAAAAATATCACCATGTACCCCTGTGCTATTTTCATCACTGGCAATCCTTAAGTAAAAATTAAACAAATTATAATACAAATGACCATCTAAAAAGCCATCAAATGCTCATTTGTCCATATATACATTACTTCAGAAAATTTTTAGACAAGGTTTGAGGCCCACAGAGAATATCTTAGTGACCCTCTTGTAAACTGTAGTTCACATGTAGCCAACCACAACTTGAGAGAAAGTTCAATAAGACTGATCACCTCTAACTACATATAAACATCATGAGCATGAATATTCAAACAGGTGACTCTTTTGAGCTCCTGCATACACTTCTACTAGTTTCAGTCATTTGGTTTGTGTTCATACTGGGGCACAGCTTTCGACACATTCACTTTCTTGAATTTTACCAGAGTTGCATCTCTTCAAGGCAGTCAATGGTCTTTTACTGAATTGAACATGACGAGATATTTACACCAGTATACACAAATGTAGATACTTACATATGTGCGCGTGCACACGCACGCACACACACACACACACACACACACACACACACAGTTTTCATTTTCCAAATTTCACCTCTGAGGCATTGATCACCTTGAGGCTATGGTAGGAGACACCTGCAGCACTGCAGGATTGAACTCAGAAGCATGTGGTTGCATTATGAGTTTACTAATCACGAGGCTATACCTGTGCCCAATTACTCCAACAACTTGGCACATATCCAGACTTAAAAACCAATCGTTCCTCTTATTTTACATGCAACCATACTCGCGCATGTGTAAATATATAAATACATTGTGAGTATTCTATTTTTCGCCTGTAACTTTTCATAAGTTACTGGGACAATACAGTGCTTTTTCAGACATCCTAAATTTATAACAATAAAGAGGTGACTGGTTTATTTATTACACCTAGTTATGGGTTGTGTTGTCATTTCACACGTTCTAATTTTTTAATTTTCAGTCCTTGATTCAGGTACTTGTGTCTAACAAACAGCTAACCATGAGAACATTTCTTTCATTGTTAATCCTTCTCTGTATTTTTATATTGATTGATAGGGTATATCTACATAGCCACTTGATCTGCAAGAAATAACACCAAGTTTCCTTCAAATCACTCACTACCATCTTAAATAATAATGATAATGATCTTATTGTATATAGTGTTCAGCTGTGTTACAGCTCATCAGAAAAGGTTTAAAGACAGGACAGAAAGCAGGCACATAAGTAAAGTAAAGAAAGGCAGTAATGAAGGCTTGAAGTAGATGCACAGTATACAGAATTAAACACAAAAAGATAGAGAAGTGAATATTAGAAGAATCATAATGATGAAAACGTGCATAAACACATCAGAAGTAGTGTTGGTGAATTTTGAGAAAATGGAATTTTTGAAAGATGTAGTGTCCCGACAGCCAACAACTGACATGGGTAGTTTATTCCATACTTTGACAATTTTGAATGTGAGAAAAATATTTCTGAAAGTCATAGGTGCTGCACTGTTTCTTTGATTTTATAAGCATGTCCACAAGTAATAGAAGTATTGGAAAGATGGTGAAATAGTCTTGTGGGCTTCTGTCAAGTCATCTGCTAAATGTCAAAACTGTTGTGTGTCAATGCTCAGAGAAGCAATATATTCATGATTTGGCAAGTAACTGACAAAAAGTAACTGCAGATTAATATTCTGGACAAAACGGGGGTCCTTGACTGGAAATGTAAATTCTAAGCGTAGTTGTACCACAGCCATATATAACTTGAAATAGTCTTGAGTAGGTCTGTAATCAAAGATATTCCATCAGTGAACATTTCATATATACATATATATATATATATATATATATATATATATATATATATATAAAAAGTTAAAACTTACTTGCAAATGGACATGTAACGTTCGCTAATATAATAATACAAATGATATGTGAACATATGCATATACACATACATATATGTACATACCTACATCTACATGTATATATAGATGCATATCCGGGTACAAAAAAGGAAAAAAAGTTTGTTTTTTGTGCCTTGTTTATGTTCCCATTCCTTTTTTGTCCACGCTTTTTTGACATCCTGTACCCAGATATGCATCTATATATACATGTAGATGTAGGTATGTACATGCATTTACGTATAAATGCATATACTCACATATTATTTGTATTATTTATATACATATATATATATATATATATATATATGCAATTATGCAGTTAAACAAATTAGATACATTAAATATATTGAATATATTTGATGTATCTAATTTGTTTATCTGCATAATTACCTCTATACCTGCTCAATTTGATCCTTCTTGTAGCCTTTCTTTACCTTGCAGAATGATCCCCTGTAAAGACATCAGAGTGTCCAAGTTTGAATATTTGAGGACTACTAAGTGTCTTCTATACAGAGAATCTCTGGATCTCATCTGTGAATTATATTTATATATTGCTGTATCCTATTCCCCTCCATTCTTCCTCAGGAATCTACCTGCACATAATATGCTCCTGTTAAATCCCTTCCCTACCACATATTCTCTTAAAATCCCCCTCCCTCTACCAGTACCCATCATTACATCACCCCTTCTAGCTCCCACTCTCCTTTTATAATTTTGTGAACTCACCTACCCACCCACCCTCTCCAATCCCAGGTCCACTTCACTATGTACACCTTGTACACCTCCCTGTACCTTGGGTATACTGCCTCTGCCCCATTCCTCCTACATCTTTACCATCTTTCTCTCCATCTGAGATAGCCATGCTTCTCTTCTAATGTAAGACACCTTTTCTGTCCCTTAGCACTACTCCCCATTAGTTGAGGGGTGTTGGTCTGTAAGTTACTTGGTGACCTCACTGCTACTGTTGCTGCCACACAAAAAACATCCAGTACACTCTGCGAAGTGCTTGGTTAGGAAGGGCATTCAGCTGTACAAACCTTGTCAAAACAGTCAGCCAAACTTGGTGCAGCCTTCCAACTTGCCAGCCCTGGTCAAACCATCCTACACATGACTGCATGGAACATCGACATTAAAGAATGATTATCTATCTATCTATCACACACACACACACACACACACACACACACACACACACACACACACACACACACACACACACACACACACACACACACACACACACACACACACACACACACACACACACACACACACACACACACACACACACACACACACACACACACACACACACACACACACACACACACACACACACACACACACACACACACACACACACACACACACACACACACACACACACACACACACACACACACACACACACACACACACACACACACACACACACACACACACACACACACACACACACACACACACACACACACACACACACACACACACACACACACACACACACACACACACACACACACACACACACACACACACACACACACACACACACACACACACACACACACACACACACACACACACACACACACACACACACACACACACACACACACACACACACACACACACACACACACACACACACACACACACACACACACACACACACACACACACACACACACACACACACACACACACACACACACACACACATGTGAAACAGGATGGGAAAAAATAGTACTCGAATACTGGAAATAGAGTAATATGCTTTATTATTATTAAAGCTGCAATGTCCAACGAACAGGAATGTGAAACTCTGAGTAGCAGTTTATTGTGATATTTTTGTGATGTTTTTGCAGCTTTAATAATAAAGTATGTGTGTGTGTGCATATTGAAGATTGAGTATCTGAGACTATAGTATCTAATGCGTCTTTAATTTTTTTAAAGATAGTAGGTGTAGTTTGAAGGAGATTTGGCTGCTATTACTAACAGATTCGATGTTCACTTAGAGGTTCTCTTATTGGCTTGATTCTTTAACAGTGTTGTAAATAAAGCTCTTCCCTCCTCTCTGTCTCTGTCTATCTATCACTTAATCAAGTTAGTTAGTTTGAGGAAGAAATGTAGTTTCTATGACCACTGGCAATGACACTGGCCAGTGCCCAGTGTCATTGCCAGCAGACTAAAAAAAAGCCTTAAATTGCAGCAAGGTAGTTCAAATAGAGCAGAGACCAAATGAAACCAGGATGGGACAGTGTGGTCATGTTGCAAATATCCTCTCTAGTGCCAGTAGTACATAAAATGTATGCCCTTCATGCTATAGGTAAAGTGATTGACAATGGGGCATCAAGCCATGAAATCATGCTAAAAATATGTGATGTGGTGGTGGCTGGCACTCCGTTGGTAATGACGTCGAGGGTTTCATTTGATCCGATCAATGGAACAGCCTGATCGTTTAAATTAACGTGCAAGTGGCTGAGCACTCCACAGACACGTGTACCCTTAACGTAGTTCTCGGGGAGATTCAGTGTGACACAGTGTGTGACAAGGCTGGCCCTTTGAAATACAGGTACAACAGAAATAGGAAGAAAGAGTGAGAGAAAGTTGTGGTGGAAGAGTACAGCAGGGTTTGCCACCATCCCCTGTCGGAGTCTCGTGGAGCTTTAGGTGTTTTCACTCAATAAACACTCACAATGCCTGGTATGGGAATCAAAACCGCGATCCTACGACCGCGAGTCCGCTGCCTTAACCACTGGGCCATTGCACCTCCACCATATATATATATATGTGATATACATAACAGCAAAAAGTGGAGTTTTCTCTGTTGATATGTGTGGTAAGATGACAAAAGTCCAAGAACCTGAGGAGTGCAAAACAAGATCAAAGGTTGTCTTAAACAGGTTCCTGAGATCAGAGAAATAGTTGCTAACATCATTGGTCCCCAAACTTTTTTGTACTATGGACTAATTTCATTCATGCAAGACAATTTTCCCACTGACTGAAGGATCACACACATAACGAAACAAAGTGTATAATATATAAGTTAATTATTACACATTATATATATTACATATATAATGTGTATACATAATGCAAAACCAGCATGCAGACTGTGATAGTTCATAAGATAGAAATAGAATTTTAAGATTTATTTTTTCTGTGTGGCTCACAATCAAATGCTCCATGGTCCAGTACTTGTCTATCATTGAGATCCCCTGATATACATGACAAGCATAACTACACACAGAAATGAAGATTGCTTACAAAAACATAGACCTCATTTATTTTAGTCTCATTCTCTCTCCTCCTCCTCCCTTTCTCACCCACTCTGTCTCATTCCCTCTCTACTCTATCTCCTTTTCTCATCCACTTTATCTCCTTCCTTCTTTTTTTTTTTTCACACTCACCATGTTTGTTTCTCCCTCCCTTTTTCTCACCTAGTCTCTCACTCCTATTCTTTTCCTCCCACTATCATTTTACCCCACTATCTCTTTTCCTCTTACTACTTCTCTTCTCCAGCTATTTCCTCCTCTCACTACACTCTCTCCCACTCTGACTTTCTCTCTTACTATCTCTATGTCTCACAGATAATATACAGCCAAACATCAAAGGCTCACCTTATTGTTGCTTAGTCACAATCATAACAAAAAAGAAGTCTACCTTTCAGTGTGGACTCTTCATTGTTCAACTCCTGTTTCAAACAATTCAACCACCATAACCATTCTGTCTTTATTCATTTAATATTTTGTTAGATATAATGTATCTAAGGTTACCTTATCCAATATGTTTTTTTTTAAACTTATAGCGTGTGATTTTAAAATGATAGGCTGCTCTTTCTGACAGATGGAACACCTATGTAACACTTATTCTATGGTTTGAGTCTTCACTGATTGTAATTAGGAAAGGAGGTGGTTTTAGATGACTTTAAGTTGATGTCCCATTACACATTGCAATGTAATGTAACAATGAAAGGCAAAGTCAAGGTCAACTTTGTCTTCCATCCTTTCAGGGTTGATAAAATAAATATCAGTTGAACACTGGGGGTCGATGCAATCAACTTATCCCCTCCCTTGAAATTCTTGATCTTGTGCCAAAGTTTGAAATTAATGTAATGCAACAATTACAAAGGTTTTTTTTTCTTGTTAAGCCCAAGTTAGTCTTGACTGAGCAAATGTATGGTAAGAAATGGCTTACCCATGACCATATCTTCTTTTATTCAGCCAAAGTCTATGTAGGACTACATTATACAATGTAGTCTTAAGATGGCAGAATGTGATTTAATTTGGCATCTATTTCTAGCAGGTCAAGCTGCTATGTAGAGGCTCTCTCCTTGATTTCATTGAAGGCTTGTATTAGTGCAGAGCAAACATCAGCAATTTATTTTTGTAATGCCTCACTTTTGATTTTTTAAAATATATTTGCCATGACACATTATTCTATATCATATCATACTTATAAAAATATCCCACCATATTCCTTTGACACAATTTCCATCATTGCTGATTCATATATAAGCAAAACGTTAATAAATCATGACACAAATCACTATTTAAAAGCTATAAACTGTTCAGTGATCCACAAATACGTTGAATTTGAAAATTCTTTACAAAAGATCTGTAACCCCCATGTTGCCAATCCCTTAAAGAAGTGTATTCAGGGCTGATCTGTGGATGCTTTTAGTACAGTTCCCTTTCCCTTCTTCCCACTAATCTTGGAGGTTTGAAAAGATTCATGAATACTTCCTTTCCTCTAATTATTCTGTGTAATATGATTTTTGTCCTTGGTAGCAACTATTATTTCCTGTTTGCTTACCCCTAGAAAGTATGAAAAATGACCAATATTTCCTTCAAACTTTGCTTTTGTTACATTTATTCAAACCCCAAAGAATCCTTCTCAGCACATGGCTATGATGCTCCCCCACTATTCCTACTCATGATCAGAGATGCACATATTGTCAGCCACTAAGAGACATGCTCAAGTGGTTAAGGTTAAACAACTGACAAGCAAATCTGTGATATTGAGCAGAATATTTGCTATAATGATATTTCTGCTTTAGCAATTCAGTGCTGAATCTGCTTGAAATGTAATGGAAAATAGGTCAGTTTCAAAACATTGATGTCCAGGTCATAAAAGCAAAGTTTGAAGGGGATAGTAATTGTTTCCTTTGATTCCTAAATAGAAGCAAATAGGAAATAACACTTACTGACGAAAGACCAAAAATAAAATAAAATTTTGTTACACCATGTTATAGGTCTGCTTTGAGTTGACCTAAATCTAAGCAACAGCAATGAACAGGTGGACAACATGTGTGCTGAAGAATTGAGTGTATGAAAAATTGGATATACACCACAAATTATGTTAGTCAGCTGAGCAGATAAAGCGTTCAACCATTTGCATATAGGCTGTCACTTCAAACATGTTAGAAGACTGTCCTTTTCTGTCAGAGAATACATACTTTTTGGCATACAAGCCAGCATAGTATATAGTGTAAACATGTAGTGTAAGCATTCAGACATCATCACTATCTTTCCAACTCCTGCTGTGTTTCACATTGACCTTTTGGTCCTTGAAAGTCATCTTGGTGTATAAGATGGCCTATCTTTTTAACTGTAAATTTTGATCTCAAAACTTTGACTTGTATGATGGAAAATACATTAAGTACTAGGTCATCCGAGCTAAACTGGTACATTATCCAGAGCAAGGTTTATGTCTCATTTTTTTATATCATGAAACTAGAGCCCTTAAAACCCATTTGAGCTTAGACAACCTTTACATTACTTAAGTTGCAAGTGCATAGACATATGTTGACTATAAGAAAGGACAGAATCTTTTTTTTAGGCTTAAAGACATCACTAAAAATTGCTCTTTTTGTAATTAGATTCAAAAGCCTCATCAACTTAGAACTGAGTTCAGTACTTCAAGCTAACAAAACAGCTGTTATCACATACAACAGTGAGCTATACTTACATATAATACCTATCTACAGTTAGGAAGACTTCTCTATCAACTATTAAAACCTTTCATAAGAGCACAAAAGTGGTCATTTGATCAACACACTTTCAATTTATTCAGCTTTTTTTCCTAAAGAAAAAAGATAAAGTTGATAAACCTTATCACATCATAAATTTGAAGTGTCTTCAGATGATAATTTTTAGATTCAATTGTATTTCTCTCTTTATGTTTCCACTATGCAATCTATTTCTTGTTTACTTTATACTGTATAAACATGCTCATGCTTGCAAGTGTTTACATGTGTACTTGCATGTACATAGATAAGCTCTGATTTGTAATGTTAGTTCCCCTCTGTGTCTGTTTTCTTTTACATATGGTATTTATTGGGTGGTAGACTTAAATCTGTGGCTTAGCTTAACACCATTACCGGGGATGTGAGTGCCTTTAGTGGAATCCTCTCTATTGCAAACATTCAAACTTGGTTATCAATTTCAGGATAATTTCCTTCCACACTTGTCTCAGGAATCCTGATAAAGGGCAAGAGCACTAACCTTCCTCTTCTGACCAAGTAACAAAAATTTTTTTAAAATAAATAATGAAATTAAAATAAACAAAGAAAAAAGAAAATTCTCCGGACTTCTATAAGGTATGATACCTAGACTGGGGTAAATATATTTCTCCACACACAAATATGGTGCTTTGTGGTTTTCATCTCATTGGTGGTTGAAGTCAGATTAACTCCTATAAAATGACAGTCATTAGAAAATGGAGAAAGAGACAAAATAAAAGACAAAATAAGACAAGCTTATAAATGGATTTGTGTACTCATCACAGACCTAAATGATTAAGCACAATTCTTTAATTGTTATGTCAATCAATGGGACAAACAGAATGATAATTTTTTGTTGATCTCTAACAATCTGTTGTATTTGTAGGAAGATAATTTGGCTTAGACACTGGAGAATTACTTTTGGGAGTCACACACACACACTAAGATGCATATTTAAATAGTATACTTATAAATATATGTGTTTGTGTGTATATATATAACAATTAAAAGGGATTAATATATATATATATTGGAGCAACAAATACAAGAAGAAGCAATTCTGTTGGGCTAGTTAGCCGTTGTTTTATTATGTGGAGGTTATGTAATGAGTCATTGTGGAGGTTATCATTTACCTATATATATATATATATATATATATATATATCGTTATTAGAAAAACATAAATCTGGAGAAGTACACTCTAAGAAAGAGAAATCTATATTTTTATGTGGTGAAGGTCAGTTTATGGGGTTACACTGGGTTTCCCGTCTATAGAGGGAACTTTATGGTATGTTGTCAGACCCCAATGCCTGATGGCCTAAGGCCTTTCTAAAATATGGAGGGGGAAGAATCTTGATACAAAATGCAGAAGTAAACAAGGGAGTATCTCTCTTTGCTAGTGGCTATCGACTTCCAGCCGTGTCACCATCAATTAGCTATGAGGGTAAACAATAGGGGATTATCTCCCTCTTCCATTAGCTATTGACTTCCAGTTCCCAAAAGGCCAGTGGAAATTTCCTAAAATGCAAGCATGGTCCGAAAAATCTCCATTCTGGAGTTAAGTATGGCCTCTGGTTCGAGTGAGTCTTTTAGGATCTTCGTGTGTTCAGCTATGCATAGCTTGCAGTATTTCATCCTGTTTAGGTAGGGGCCTGGTCTTTTGAGGATTTTCCATGAAATCGAGTGTGGAATTCTGTCGTCCTTTAATTGCCATACATGGCTGGCCAGTGACGTTATGTGCCTCCTTCCAGGACCTGGAAGGAGGATCTGTGGTTGGAAACTAGTATCTTAAATGAATTTCCCATGCAACCAATGTACTTCTGTGGATGTCACGTCCGGAAGTCGATAGCCACTAGTAAAGGGAGATAATCACCTTGTTTACTTTTGCATTTTGTATTGAGATTCTTTCCCCTCCATATTTTAAAGAGGTCTTAGGCCATCAAGCATTGGGATCTGACGCCACTCCATAAAGTTGAACCCTTTAGGGATGGGAAACCCAGAGTAACCCCATAAACTTGCCTTCACCAGATAAAAATATATATGTGTGTGTATATATATATATATATATATATATATATATATATTAGGTTGAGGAAAAAGTTTGTGCGCCATGTTAAAATAATGCTTTTTTATATCTTTTTGTGGTGTGTGTGTGTTCATTTTAACATGGTTCAAACATTTTCCTCAACCTAGTATACACACACACACACACACACACACACACACACACACACACACACACACACACACACACACACACACACACACACACACACACACACACACACACACACATATATATACACTGTAACACGAACTGGCTGTAACATGACTAAATTTAAATTCTGTATAAATAATAAACCCATTGTATTACCTAATATACAAATGCCTAGTTTTATTGACTTATGAAAACCTATTATACAACTTACATGCTCTCATATCATTCAGAGTATATTGCAATAGACTGTTTATGACTTGTGCTTCATAGCTATTACCCTTGGTAGTGCACTCTTCATAAAGTAATCTATATATATAAAAATGAGAATGTGTGTCTGTCTGTCTGTCTGTCTGTCTGTCTGTCTGTCTGTCTGTCTGTCTGTCTGTGTGAATCCCTAAAACTCGAGAACTACGCAACCAATTTCATTCAAATTTTACACATGCCTTACTTAGGGTTCCAGTTGTGTTTTAGTCAAAAAAAATTTTTAACTTCTTGCAGAGTTCGAGCACACGGCAACATAATATCTCTTCCACTATTTAAGTATTACGTGTCAAAAGTGAAACAAAAACACTCATGTCAAATACTTTCACTTTAAAAATGAAACTATTCCACTAACTGAAACAATCACATTTCGATACTGTAATGACAGATACTTTCACAGAGAGAGAAAGAGAGAGACAGAAAGAGAGAGAGAGAGAGAGATGTATATGTATACATATACATGCATATGTACACCATTTCGATACTGTAATGACAGATACTTTCAGAGAGAGAAAGAGAGAGAGAGAGAGAGAGAGAGATGTATATGTATACATATAGATGTATATGTACACGTATATGTATAGTTATATATATATATATATATATATATATATATATATATATACATATATATAGATCTATATGCATACATGTATATGTATACATATGTGTAGATGTATATATATATAGATGTACATGTAATATGTATACATATATACATGCATACAGATATCTATACATATATACACACACACATACACATGCACACAAACACACACATTAGTCATTTGTTTTCTTATCCAAAACTACGTCAAAAGTACTGAATGGATCTTTATGAAATTTGGAAATTATATTCTTTGCATAACGGCCATAACTCCCATGAAAATTCATATATTTTTGATGTTGATGAAATTTTAACCCGAACATAACAGATGAGCATTATTTGTAATTCAACGGTACAACAGTGTAAGACTACCCTTTCAGATATACTTACATTGTGATTTCTGCAATGTGGTGCATAAATTGTCAAGTAAATGAGACGCATCTTTGCCTCCACTGATTCACTTGCAAAGTGTTGAGTAAAATTATTTCGTTGCAGACCTCCGGCCATTTTGTTCTGTTGTTAATTCTGTAGATGACCTCAAACACAAAGTCTTTCCCAACTTTAAACAAAACTACCAAAATCACAATTGGCTATGTGAAAGAGCAATATTAGCTCCAAAAAATGTAGCTGTTACAAAAATCAATCAACACCTGATGCATTCTCTTCCCAGCAATCTTCAAACTTACAAGTCTGTTGATACAGTTCCAGATACAAATGAAGTGGTGAACTATCCTCCTGAATTTCTCAATTCGTTGGAGCCTCCAGGACTACCTCCCCACATATTATCACTTAAAGTTGGAACGCCTGTTATGCTGCTCCGCAATCTGGAACCACCAAGACTTTGCAATGGAACACGACTCCTGATAAAGAAAATGATGTCACACGTTATCGAGGCTACCATTCTTTCTGGATGTGCAAAAGGGGATGATGTCTTTATTCCAAGAATTCCTCTTACTCCATCAGGAGCAGACATTCCTTTTACATTCAGAAGACTACAATTCCCCCTTCGTGTGACTTTTGCCATGTCCATAAACAAATCTCAGGGTCAAACACTGTCTGTAGCTGGTCTTCTCTTGGAAGAGCCCTGCTTCTCACATGGACATCTGTATGTTGGCTGCTCAAGAGTGGGCAGCAAAAAAAACCTATTTGTATATGCTCCACAAGGGAAAACAAGGAACATTGTTTACAATGAGGTGTTATAATCACAACAGCAAGAAAGTATGTACATGATCACCTTCTTTTACGAAACTTCATTGACTTTCATATATTTATATTGATATACATATATATACGTGTGTTTGGGTGCGTGTGTGTATATACATCTCTATATATAAAGATGATGCGTAGTCTAGACGGCGTTTTTAGATTTCATTATTCTCTTTAACCAGGGCAACGCTGGGTATTTCTGCTAGTAATATATACATATTACATATTTTACTGCTATGGATCTATATAACCTTGGTTACTGTGCAGAAGTTCAAGCTACGTAACAACTGTTAAATTTTCCTTGTACATTTGGAAGATTCTTTAATATGAAACCAGTTCAATAACATGAATTGGCTAAGAGACTAAATTTACAATACTATATATATATGCACATACATATATGATAGTACCAAACAGTGAGAATGAGTACTACCACATTTGGAAGATGAATGTTCTTTGTGGATTAACAATGTTGCCAATGGTTTCATATGAAAATGTTTCTACAATTTTTTAAGTGATGCAATGAAAAATGTTGGTAAAAGGCTCCCATTTTGGATGAGACTACATGAGATTAAGCAAAATTATATGGGACCTTAAAATTTTATGTAAAACTTGTACTAAAAGCTATTACTGGCCAAGTTAATGGCCTCAGAGTGCCAACCAATAATAGTTTACTTTGCATGTTTTCACTAGTACTATATTGTCTCCCCAATAAAGACAGTAACTTCCAAATCACCTAGTCAGACGAACTGTAAATATGTTTTATGTGTGGTATACCACTGCTGTCAATATTGCATAATAGTGTAATATTTTGTGAATTGGCTGTGTTGATTTCATATCTTCTACTGAATGTTAGTAAACTGAGATAGACTGCATAAAAACAAATGTCTTTTAGTGGTTCTTTTTCTTAAATGAAAGATTAAGCAACTTGCTTGAAAGTAGCAACACTAAAGATGCATTCAGTTTTTGGTCTGTTAAAATTCTAATTATTAGTTTTCGCTTTTGGAGTTCAAATTCCACCAAAGTCAACTTTGACTTTTATCCTTTTGTAGTTGATGAAATAGTTATCAGTTGAATACTGAAGGTTAATATAATCAATTAATCCCCTCCCTGCAATTTCTAGGCCTTATGTCTTTAATAGAAAGGAATTATTACCTATTCTTTACCAATTCTTAAATTCTCTAACCCCTTCTGCTGGATGAGTTTCATTTCATGCATGAAATTTAGAAGATTGCAGCAAACTTTGTAGTTTGGCACGACTTGAGGGATTGAACATTTTCTTATGGATATTCTTTATAATTAATACCTATAATGTTTGACAGGTTTATCATGTATATAGACAAAGGAAAGATCCTTCCTGAGACTTATAGATTCATAGGGATGGTTTCCTGGTTTCTGTGAGGCATATATTTTTTAACCTGCCTGATGAGATACCAGTATGTTGCAGGATTACTCATTTTTGCTAGCTGAGTGGACTTGAACAATGTGAAATTAAATGTTTTGCTCAAGAACACAACATATCGCCTGGTCCAGGAATCAAAACCACAATCTTACAATCATGAGTCCTACACAATAACCACTAAACTATGTGTATCCACCTAGACAAAAAAGGTGACAGTAAAATGGTAGTCATTACAGCATAGGATAGAAATACCATGTGGTATTTGTTTCAACTGTCTGTGTTCCCTGTTCAAATCCTGCTGAGGTCAACTTTACCTTTTATCCTTTCATTTATTTAAACCCTTCACTACTTTGGGAGCATAGGCCATTAACAACTTTTCTCCACAGTTTTTGACTCTGGGTTGAATGTTCTGCTTCCCAGAGAGAAGGCTTTTCTCTCCCATGTCTTGTTGGTTTTGAATATTGCCATCAATGTTTTTTTTAATTTTATTTTTTACATGTTTCAATCATTAAATTGCAGTCATGCTGGGGCACCACCTTGAAGAAATTTTAGTTGATTGGATCAATCAGAGTATTTATTATCTTTTTAAAGCTTGATACTTTTTCTATTGATGGTTTCCTTTAGTTTCTGTCTACCAAATCCCTCACAAGGCTTTGGTCAGTCCAAGGCTATAGTAGAAGACACTCACCTAAGGAGTGGGACTGAACCTGGAACCATGTGGTTGGGAAGCAAGCTTCTTGCTGCACAACCATGCCTGCACTTGTTGCTTTGCTTTTTTTTTCTACGTTGAGATATTGGCCCTACTCAGGTCTATTTTTACCATGGAAATAGGTAGTCCATACTCGTTTGGCACATGCACATTCATAGGAATAAATAGAAGCTAAATGAAATAAAGCTATATATGCATGTAAACCAATATATAATCAAGCTTAAACACTCATATATATAACATGATATGTAAGAGTTTTAAGGCTGCTCATAATGCTAATAATTACAGCCAAATCTCCTCAAAACATTCTTTTTCCAAAAAGGACACATATGAATAATGTAAACCTTGATAACCCTTTTCAACAATTGGGATGGTCATAAGTCTGCTTGAAGGGCCTGGACCAAACAAAATGGGAGATACGCATGTTTGTATATATTTTTATCTAGTTGAATTTACACATGCACACACATACACACCCACTATTATTTTTTTATGAGCTCGCATGAAATAACAATTAGTTAAATCATTAGAGACACACATACATTGTAACACACATGTGAACACTTCCTGTCATTACTGTCACTTAATAGAGACAGTTAAATGGAACTGAATATATTGCATGTAAGCTTAATACATGACATATAAGCTAAATGCCTAGTAGGTATTTATTGAGCTTTAAAAAGGACAAAAGTTGTGCACATCTAACACCAAAAATAGTAGTCATTTACTAAATCATAGACTGAATTCCATTCCACTTAAATCAGGATTATTGTAAGGAATTGGAAATTATTTACTTCAAATATTTAATAGTTAATATTTTAATTCATTTTTGATAATTAATAGTTGGCATCATCATAATCTTTATTTAACATCTGTTTTCTATACTGGCATGGGTTGGACAGCTTGACAGGAACTGGCAAGTCAGAAGATTGCGCCAAGCTCCACTGGATGCCCTTCTTAATGCCAACCACTTTACAAGGTGCTTTTTATGTGGCACCAGCAGCAGTGAGGTCACCAAATAAAAGATGGATGATGATCACATGTGAGCAACGAGAGAAAAAGAAAGAGGGGGAAAGACAGACAGATAGAAAACGGTGAAGGAAGGAGGGGGAGAAAAAGAGGATTAGAGAAGGATGGAGGGAAAAAGCAGTATAGAGTAGAGGGTCGCATCAAAAAGGTGAAGATAAACTCACACACACACACACACACACACACACACACACACACACACACATATATCTGTATGTTTGTTTCTGTTTGTCCCCCTGATCCACTGCTTGACAACTGGTACTGGTTTGTTTATGTCCCTGTAACTTAGTGGCTTGGCAATGGAGACTGATAGGTTAAGTACCAAAATTTAAAATACATAATTACTGGGTTCAATTTGTTTGACTAAACCCTTCAAGGCTGCACCCCAGGATGGCTACACAGTCCAATTACTGAAACAAGTGAAAGATAAACAATAAAGATATGTTGTATTATCTAATGACCTTTGCTACTCAAACACTTAATTCAATTGCACTTGATTTGTTTTATTAAATGAACTTCACACACCCAGCTTAATGCATTCAACTAATTTCTCAATAATACTGTATAACGCAACTTCTGTCCTTGGATAGCAGCTGTTTTTTCCAATTTGCTCACCCCTAGAAAGTACGAGAAATGGTTAATATTTCCTTCAAACTTTACTTTTGTTACATTTATTCAAACTCCAAAGAATCCCTGACAGCACGTGGCTATGAATGCTCCCCTACTACTCTTGCTCATGATCAGAGACGCGCATATTGTTGGCCACTAAGGGACATGCTCAAGTGGTTATGGTCAAGTAACTGACAAGAAAATCTATGGTATTGAGCAGAATATTTGCTATAACAATATTTCTGCTTCATCTACTCAGTGCTGAGTCTATTTGAAATGTGATGAAAAATAGGTGAGTTTCAAAACATTATGGCCCAGGTCACAAAAGCAAAATTTGAAGGGAATAGCAGTTGTTTCCTTTGATTTCTAGATAGAAACAAATAAGAAATAACACCTTCAGACAAAAAAAATATATATTTTAAAATTTTGTTACGCAGTGTAATCACTGCTAATTATTTTTATGTAAGGTGTGGCTGTGTGATAAGAAGCTTGCTTCCCAACGACATTGTTCCAGGTTCACTCCCACTGCATAGTACCCTGGGCTGAGTTCATATTCCGCTAAGGTCGACTTTGCCTTTCATCCTTTCGGGGTCGATAAATAAAGTACCAGTTATGCACTGGAGTCAATGTAATCGACTTAATCCCTTTGTCTGTCCTTGTTTGTCCCTTCTATGTTTATCCCCCTGTGGGTAATAAAGAAATAAGAAACTGAAAGAAGCCCATTGTGTGTGTGTATGTGTGTGTGTGATATCTGTGTATGTGTGTGTCCTTGTGTCTGTGTTTGTCCCCCACCACTGCTTGATAACTGGTGTTGGTGTGTTTATGTCCCTATTCTGCAAAAGAGATTGATAAAATAAGCACCAGGCTTAAAAAATAAAAAAATAAGTACTGGGGTTGTTCTGTTTGACTAAAATTCTTCAAGGTGGTGCCCCAGCATGGTTGCAGTCTAATGACTGAAACAAGTAAAAAGCCAAAAAACGGTAAAAGTATATCAATATTTCCGTCCTATGTCCTGTGTTTTCCTAATAAGCTTCATGGCTATACATGTTAGTTGGGATTGACGTAGTTAAATTTTGAGTAGTACTTTATTTTATTGACAGTTGACACCAGAAGGATGAAAGTATAAAATTAGCTTCAGCAGAATTTGAGCCCAATAATGTAAAGAGATATAACTAAGCATCACAGCCACGATACATGTTGTCCACTCCTTTACCAATTTTGTCAAAAACTATGACATTCCATGCTATATAATATTGATTTCAATTTTTGGTTCAACGCCAGCAGTTTTGAGTGGGTATTAAGTTGGTTACATCAACCACAGGACTCAACTGCTACTTATTTTATTGACCCCGAAAGGATGAAAAGCGAAGTCAACCTTACCAGTATTTGAACTCAAAGCACGAAGAAGGACAAAATACCGTTAAGCATTTTTCCCCAGCATGCTAATGATTCTGCTAGCTCACCACTTTAATCCCTGTAGAAATATCAATTTCAAGTTTTGGCACGAGACCAGCTATTTTGGAGGAAAAGGTAAGCCAATTACATTGATCCCAGTCCACAACTGGTACTTATTTTATCAACCCTGAATGGATGAAAGGCAGAGTCAGCCTCAGTAGAATTTGAAAACTCAGAACATGAAGACGGAACAAAATGCCATTAAACATGGTAACGACTTTGCCAGCTTGTCACCACCTTCCTGTGTTATATAGTATTGATTTCTAGCATGGGATGCAAGGCTATAAACTTAATATAAATGATTATATTAAACACAGGAATTCATGGTAGCCATCACTCTGCTGATTCTATCATCCACTCTATTTGTTTTAATATGTAATATAACTAGCCTTTGTTTAAAACTAATGTTTGTATAAACATGCATGGCTGTATGAATATGGAGTTATATAGAGTTCATATTGTATCTATTGGTCTCATCGTATGGAGTTCACATCGTATCTTTGGGCAAGTGTCTTCTACTGTAGACTAAGGCCAACCAAAGTTTGTGAGTGGAATAGAATTGGTTGACAGAAACTATATAGAAACTCATTGTGTGTGTGTGTGTGTGTGTGTGTGTGTGTGTGTGTGTGTGCATGCATTTGTGAATGCCTTTTATGTCTTTGTATGAAAGCACTGAGAAAAATCAATGATGTTATGTTGACCTTCCTTGTTAACAGATCGTCCTCTAGCTCTGTACTTTTAAAGACAAGTTGAATTAAAAAAACAAACAACCTTTTACTTGAAAGACAGGTTGGGGTTAGTCATAGGAAAGGTATCCAGCTGTAAAAAAAAAAGGGTTTCAGTAATAAGTATTTAGCTAACCCATACTGGCATGGGAAAACAGACATAAAACAAACGAATGAAGATTAAAAAGAACCTTCCACACACACTTCTCTCTCCCTCCCTCTCCCCTCTCTCCTTTGTAGAGTATATCTTTGTGTGTGTGGGGTATGTGTTGATATAAAATTTATATGAGCGATATTCTGACTAATAACTTGGTACAATATTTATTGCTTGTTCTACTTAGTGACTTGATGTATACTTTCTGCTTTTTATGTCTTTCTTTGTGCAAATTTTAAACTAACTGAATTTGAATGATTTGCTAATACACCTGTAACTTTCATGATCTATGGGTGTAACTGCCTTTTGACACTTGTCAAAATATTATGTTTGGTTGAGCACTCTCCTGAAAAATATAACCAAGTTGATATTGGACCACTTACATTTTTGGATTGCTTATTTGGTTACAAGAGAAATGGGATGTATAGCAAACAAACCTGTGAAGATCATGGGTGCAGTACCTTTCCCTAAAGTAATCCCCACCCCCTAACTAAATACACACACTATAAATAAATATGCACATACGCACCTGCAATCGTTCATACATAAATCCGTCCATCTAGCCATCCATGAATAGTTCTGTGTAGTTGCTCCAGAAACCACCTCAGAAAACAAGTCAATATTTAATGAGTTGACTGTGGAAATAATTAGGAGTTGACTGTAAAGACAGTGATGTATAAAAATGTATGAATAAGTCAGCACCTTCTTGGTGGAGGTCTGGTAGGCCACCCACAGTATGATGGTGGTTGTTGTTGTTGCTTAGTACCTATCTGTATGATTTGAAGGAGATTTGACTGTTATTTATAGCAGGTCAAATGACTGTATTGAGGCTTTACTCCACAGGTGTTATCTACTGATGGAGCCTTTAAGTAGATGGTAGAAATAGCAGTCAAATCTCTTGCAACTTGCATTCTACCTTCTTAGAAAAAGTGAAGGATATATATCGGATAATGTAGTTCCAGATATATAAAAAGAATACCTTTGATCATAACCTTGTTCTGTCAGAGCTGATTTAGGGCTAAACACCAACAAGAACAAAGGAGCCAGAATATAATGGAGTTGAATCAGTCCCTTACATTACTAAAGTTTGTAAATTTGGAGTTATATATATATATATATATTAATAGTTATTGCCAAGCCAACATGGCAGCCCCCAAAATAGGACGAATGCTGCCGTTGATTAGCTCTAAGAGGCCATCGCCTCTAGCTAGCTATGTGACACCATGTTGGACTGCCATGTTGGCTTGGCGATAACTATTAATATCCAGTACCGCTGCCATAGTCTCCTTTAGAGAAACTTAGAAATATTAATATATATATATATATATATATATATATATATATATTTTAAAAAATAACGTCGACCACTAACGTGGACAGTTGATGCGCTAGAAATAGATCACATCTTGTGTCTATTAAGACCGAATAGACACAAGATGTGATCTATTTCTAGCGCATCAACTGTCCACGTTAGTGGTCGACATTATTTTTTTAAATGTACCTTAATCCCCTGAGATTGCAGATAATATTTCTGAATCTCTTTGATTCTTTAGATGCGCTGGCCTCCTGATAATTATTCGATATTAATTAATATATGACTAATTACCAGATTTTATAATAATATATATATATAAATATATATATATATATATATATATATATATATATATATATATAGATAGACAGATAGATAGATAGATAGATATATATGCTCTGGGGAGATACAAATACAAACATTTCTAGCAAAATTTCCTCTCTAACAAAAAGCTTTATTAAATGCATCAATAGTTTTGCCTTCCTGAGGTATAAATTTCATGATATTCTGTGAATTTGTGAATATTTAAGGGTTGCTGTTGACACAAAATCACTGCTAGTTTCTTTGGATTCTGTATTTATTTCCCCTATTTATGTTTGACATGTCTGGCACTTGCAATCAAGTATGACATAGTAGCAGCATGCACTTTTACCTTTATTCTTGTTTTGGGTTCCTGTGTCGTTGTGAGCTGATACAAACATTCTCTCAAGCTTCATACCATTGACTCAAAAACATTTCTAAGACATGATAGCTGGAAGACAGAAAGAATGCTTGGACTGGTCCTTAATTTGGAAGGACAAATGACAAAGATGACCTAGGTAGAATTCAAACTCAGAACATAGAAATGGATTAAACACCACAAACATTTTTTATTGAAGCTTGAATAATTCTACTTGTTCGTTAACCTAGAGAGTTATTTTATTTTATTAACACTGGAAGGCACAGTTGACATCATCATCATAGGTGCAGGCATGGCTGAGTGGTAAGAAGTTTACTTCCCAACCACAGGGTTCTGAGTTCAGTCCCATCGCATGGTACCTTTTGCAAGTGTCTGTTATCATAACCTTGGGCTGACCAAGCCTTGAGCTGACCAAGCCTTGGGCTGGC
This sequence comes from Octopus bimaculoides, assembly GCF_046866305.1. Classification (NCBI taxonomy): domain Eukaryota; kingdom Metazoa; phylum Mollusca; class Cephalopoda; order Octopoda; family Octopodidae; genus Octopus; species Octopus bimaculoides. The sequence goes on along the minus strand of NC_142934.1, from coordinate 73,817,657 downwards.
CCAAGCCTTGGGCTGACCAAGGCTTTGGTCTAACCAAAACCTTGGGCTGATCAAAGCCTTGGGAATGTATTCGGTAGATAGAAATTGAAAGAAGCTCATCATATATATATATATAAGTGTGTGTGTGTGTGTGTGTGTGTGTGTGTGTGTGTGTGTGTGTGTGTGTGTGTGTGTGTGTGTGTGTGTCTGTATTTGTCCACCACCATCACTTGACAATTGATATTGTGTTTACATCCCTGTAACTTAACAGTTCAGCAAAAGAAACTGGTTGAATAAGTATCAGGCATAAGAATATCAATATTGGGGTGGATTCATTTGACTAAAATTTCTTGAAGGTATAGCCAAGTAAAAACAAAGCAAAAAAGAAGGAACATCTCCCTTTTAATGTTCACTTTTCCATGCTTACATGGGTCGGACAAAGTTTGTTGAGGCTCATATTTTTTGGCAGTCAGATGCCCTTTCTGTCACCAACTCTCACCTGTTTCCAAGGAAGGTAATATTTCCTCACAGGTGGACATACATTCATAGAAAATTGGAAAAATGTAGGACACTGCTTGTGTGATGATGACACTCATTTACAATTGTCACACAAAGCCAAGACAAGGACACACACACACACACACACACACACACACACACACACACACTCAGCAGGCTTTTTTCAGTTTCCATCTATCAAACCACTGGGGCCAAAGCAATAGACACTTGTCCATGATGCCAAAGTTTGTGAAGATTTTTGCAGCTTTAACAAAAGCATATTACTCTACCTTTGGTATTCAAATACTATTTTTTCTCCACATGATTTTGCATTTATGTGCTTACTTGTGTGTGTGTGTGTGTGTGTGTGTGTGTGTGTGTGTGTGTGTATACTATCCAGGAGGATAAAAGACGAAATTAAAATCTCTCATAGGACTTAAGTAATCATATTGCATAGAGTGAAGTGCACCACTTTCTGCACCAAATTACCTGTCCCAAGCATTCAATGTTTATCATCTTGTACTGAAAAGAACTACCCCAGACATGAAAATGTGTGGCATAATGGGGGTCTATTTTCATTCTATCCATCCAGTGTTGCTGTTGGTGGATATATGATCAATCTATAAACATTGAACATTGGCACTGTCAAGGGGAAAGATTAACTAAGCTAAGCCAAACATGTCTTTGTTCAGGCACAGGCTTGCTTTGCTTTCTCCATCTTGTGTTTGTGTTGTCTTGTGTAAATAAAGGATTTAATCCATCATTTCCTTAAGTGTACTGTTCATTCTGAGGGAGGGAGTGAGAGAGAGAGTGAGAGAGAGAGTGAGAGAGAGAAGTGGGTAGGAGAATGGGAAGGGAGAAAGTGTAAAAACACTAGTGGGGAGTAGGTAAAGGGAGAGGTGGGGGGAGAGAGAGAGAGAGAGAGAGAGAGAGAGAGAGATTGGAGGACATAGATGTGGTGGAAAGAGAGAAATAGAAGTCTAGAGATTGAGTTGAGGAGAGACTGAAGGAGAAAGAAATGGAGAAAGATTTGGTGAAGAGAGAGAAGAACAAGTGTCTATGTGTGCTTACGTTTATTTATTCATTTTTTCTTTTACCTTTCTTCATATTGCACACACACACACACACACACCTCCAATATGACTCTTGGAGAGAGCAAGGTCATGAAGTAAAACTGTTTAGACTGGAAACATTTTTCTCTCTCCTCAACAGGTAAAAACACATTAAAAACACCTTAGTAAGTCTAGCTTTAAACTGTTTGCTAACAGAAGTTCTCTGTATCTTCTCTTTTCCTCCCCCCATTACCTATGCATATATATGTGTGTGTATATATACACACATATATGCACACATATATATAGACACACATACATATTGGTATACACACTCATATATATATATATATATATATATATATATATATATATATATATATATATATATATAAAAACACACATTACATGTATGCATGTAGATTCTCTCACATATATACATATACACACAGACACATGATACAAGTGTGTGTATGTATATTTGTGTAGACACATGCATGCACACACACACAACCATAATGTAGGGTGGTGGTGGGGGTAGTAGTGTGAAATGGTTCATCAGTTGTCTTGACTAATCTGAGAATGAGCATTAAAAGTTACAGTTAATGATATTAAGTCGAACATGAGGTTATAGAAAAAATAATCACAAGTACCAACTGTATATATAAAAAAAAGACATGAATGTCAAATTAGGTTGATACTTGTTATGTATGAAAGAACAGTGGCCATCAGTCATGAGTAATTATGATATGATAGCATGTACTATCCTCTTGTTAATTACTTTTGGCACCTATGTAATTGCAAGTAGCTATAAACTCCCTCTGGCCATCGTATGTTTGTCTCAGGGAGAGAAGTTTGCATAAGCATTTGGTTGTTATTGATTTTCAGCTTATTAGATTCAAAGTGAAATGAAGTGCTTTGCTTAAAGACATAACACACTACATGGTCCACAACATTATGATTGTGAGCCCAACACTCTTATCTGTAAGTCACACGTTGAAGCAGATTTTCTTTGGATAGTGTTGTGGTTTACATCACCTCTTCTTCTTAAGTGTAAAAACTTGTATGGGCAGGATGTTCCTTTGCTTAGTAGATAAGCACTTTCCCCCATACAAATGGGTTCGGTAAAATGTTTAATAGGTACACGTTAAGAGTTTCCTTTAGCTGTGCACCTAGTGTAAAAAGGATATTAGTAGGCAGGCTCACACCTGAGTCAAAGACTAGATGCTCATGTAGAGGTAACACCATATGTCTCCTTAACAACTACTGTAACATGGAAACAGTTGTATATGAGGCACAGGTAACATCAAAAGGCCCAAATGAGCAACCAACAGTGCAGAAGTATGTGTGAGTGACAGAAAGTTCCTTTAGGACCAGATGCAGTAACTGTAAGTCCTCCCTAAAGGAAAGCTCTACAGAGTCCGGCATAAGGTGGAAAATCTTAGAAAAGTGCAAGATTTATTTTAACAGCAGCAGAGATGCAGGTTGTGTTTAATCAAAAAAAAAAAAAGAGCCATTTAAAATCTATTGGCACCCAGGCATCTACCTAAACTGCAGAAGTAAGATTTTTAGCCCTTGCCCACAATATAGAAGATATATTCTATTGTGTCTATATGCCCCATCAAGATTGTCACCAATTCTCCACTTCCAACTCTTTCATCACCATATCCTGAGAACCCAACAAATAGTCTCACCAAAACATACACTAATGAACACTTCAGTACATATGCACTCAAACATTGGCTTAAGTGCTTAAGCATTTGCCCATCTCCCAGACCCTGTACATATAATACCTCTATTTGCATTCCAAACCCAACATGAATACCAACCCCTAACTACTACACATTTAAAAAAAAAACGTTTGTAAGCTTACATCTCAGAGACCTTTGGGACTAAGGGACATAACTTTTGATATAACCCTTGTTCAGTTTGTTTTATCTTTTTTTCACAATACCCTCAATCCAGACGTGGTTTTCCACATCTAACAAACATACATTGGCTGTTCTTTACAGGAAGTTTTAGAACTTCTAATCATGTGGATGGATGTCAGTAATCCAATACTGAAAGTCATTGTGAATTTGATTCAGAGCTATGACTTACACATGACATTTGTGTCTGATTTACCCTCACCACTTGTCAATGAATGAGGAATCCTCCATGAATTTACTCGATCATTCAATCTTAGATATGCTAAATATTGTATCTGATACTAAGAATGAAGGCAATTTTTTCTGCTACCAAAGCAGGTGTTACTAATTGTGAATATCATGATAGTCTTCTTATATTCATCATAGCTCACTTTTTGAGGCACTCTCTGATACTAACCCTTTTAATTTTCTTCTTATAACATGTAGCAATATGGCACAACAGTTCTAAGACTAGTATTTACACACTAAGTGGATTATCTCTTTAGATGGTGAATTGCTTGAATTGTTAGAGCAGCAGATAAAAGGTTTAGCAATATTTGTTCTTTGCATTGTGCTTTGAATTCAAATCCTGCTCTGGTTAACTTTGTCTTCCATCCTTTTAGTGTCAATAAAAAAGTATCAATCCAGGACAGTAGATTGGTGAATCTACAAGAATGTCAGACCAGATGATTTACAGTATTTGCTTCAGCTCTTTGTGTTCTGAGTTCAAATCCCACCATAGCCTACTTAGGTGTAGACTTAATCCATCACTTTGTTTCATGCTATCAACTATCACCTTGTGTACCTTTAGCAACACTTCACTCCGTTGCAAGTATCTGGATCAGGTCTTCAGTTGAGAAGATTTTCCTAAACCAGTCTCAGAAGCTCTTTAAAAGATTTATGAGCAATTCACTTCTGTCCTAACTAAAAGATTAATGTTAAAAAAAAAAAACCATCTGGAACACCATTGATCAAGACAGACCTGGGCTAAATAAGAACATCTTCATCTTGTGCCGCTTCCCAATTTCATATTTTACTACCTTTTGTGTTTTAGGAGTTAATAAAAAATTAGTGCCAGTTATATGCTGGGATTGTGGAGGTGCATGGCTTAGTGGTTAAGGGTGTTGGACTCAAGATGGTGGTTTTGATTCCTGGACCAGGCAATGCATTGTGTTCTTGAGCAAAAACACTTTGTTTCATGTTGCTCCAGTTCACTCAGCTGGCAAAAATGTGTAATTCTGTGATGGACCGACATCCCAGCCTGGGAAGAATATAAAACAGCTCTCTGTTGGGTTTTGATGATGAGGGTTCCAGCTGATCCAATCAACGGAACAGCCTACTTGTGAAATTAACATGCAAGTGGCTGAGCACTCCACAGACATGTGTACCCTTAACGTAGTTACCCAGGGGGAATTCAGCATGGTACAGAGTGTGACAAAGCTGACCCTTTGAAATACAGGTACTACTCATTTTTGCCAGCTGAGTGGACTGGAGCAACTTCAATATAAGTGTAATGTGGTGGAGGGGGTGTTGATAATTTTACAAGATCAAAAGAGTACAACAGCTATGTGATGCATTGCTGTACTCAAGAGGACCCACCCACCACAACAGAATTCAGGTCTTAAAACCAAGGTGCCACATTAAAAGTATTGGTGTTAGGTGCTGGTACTACATAAAAAGCACGGGTGCTGGTGCCAAGTAAAAAGCACACTATGTAAATTGGTTGCCATTATGAAGGGCACCCAACTGTAGAAACCAAGCCAAGACTGACTATGAAATCTAATGCGGGCCCCTGTCAGGCCATCCAACCTATGCTAGCATGGAAAACAAATGTTAAATGATGATGTCGCCATCATCAGATTTTGCTTAAATGCTGTCTCCTCCTCTTTCACAACAGCATTTAAGCAAAAAACTGTAAATGCCTATTGATATGTAATGTTCAAGCTTATCATACTGTAATAGTCAAATTTCAGGAATGTTGACTTGACTTGTGTAATTGTTGTTTTGGCCAAAGTCAGCTCTGATTGAATAAATGTGTGATCAAAAGTATTCCAGCTATGACCATCTTTTATTTTTTTTCTTTAAATATTATTGTCTTGAGTCTTAGGACTCTTAGGGCCAGTTACCTGGTTGTTATGGTGTATGAGCATCTGAGCTTACAACATTCCCCTGGAATGTGACACCAATCATCACGAGATTACTCATTAGCAGATGAGTGGACTGGAGCCATGTGAAATGAAGTGGTTTGCTCAAGAACTCAACACACTGCCTGATCCAGAAATTGAAACCATGATCTTGCAATCTTGAGTGCAACATCTTAACCACTAGGCTACATGACTTCCCATCTTGTTTATATATCTATGCCTAAATTGCCTAATGTATTCCCTTCCCTTTTGTTTTTAAGATGCTAGGGTGAGATTTGTGGGAGATTCAGTTGTTCTGCCATTTCTACCACATTAAGTAATTGCATTTAGTTGGTTCCTCATTGGTTCAAACTTGAAAACGTAATGCTTGGTGGTGTCTCAACTACAACAACTGATTACGAAGCTGAGCACTATCTTTTTATTTATTAATCTTCTTTCAGGTATTTAAATTTTTCTCTGTTGTTGTTATCATCATCTTCACTGTTATAATCATCATCATTGCTATCATTATCATCATCAACATAAATCTTCTTTGTCGTTTGCGCCGGTGTTGGTGATGTTTTCATTAGTTAATTGTATCCAGTCTACATCGAGGAGATAACTTCATGCTTGGACATGCAGGGTTAGTGAATGATGCAAAGAAAGTGGAAAAAGACGAACCATTTTGGTGGATAGTAGCATGGATGGTGGAGAAGACTGTGTAGTTGGGTGGGTGAGTTGGTTGGGATACCAGGTGGTTTGTCTAAACTTGATGTCCAAAGTAGCAATAGTGACCATTGTGAAGGATCAGATTTCGTCGTATTAAATAATGTAAAGAATAATATATGATAGCTAGAGAAAATTAATAATCCATACAAGAGATAATGCAAAACCATTAGTGATAGGGCTCATGGTGATGATGATGATGATGATACTGCTACCATCGATGTGCTACCAATTTTTTCAAAACAATAAGCTATTACTGAAAGAGTTCATGTTGACAATGATGATGATGATTGTGATAACATCATTTGTGCTGTTGGTGATGCATCAGACTTTTGGTAATAGTAAACCATTAATTATAGAGCTCATGATGACCATGATGATGGTGGTAGCAGTGGTGGTCGTGGCAACAGCAGCAGCAATAGAGGTTTTTCAAAACAATAACTCATTATCTTTAGCATTAATCCATACTGTGTTCAAATGATTTAAAAAAAAAAAACAAAAAAAAAAAAAAGGACATGTTTGATAGTGTAGTGCGAGATACAGTCTGTCTTCTTTTATCTTTCACTTGTTTCGGTCATTGAACTGTGGTCACGCTGGTGCACAACCTTGAAGAGCATAGTCAGACAAATCAACCCCAGTACTTTATTTTTTAAAAGTCTGATACTTATTCTATCAGTCTCTTTCATTGAACCATTAAGTTATGGGGATGTAAACAAACCAACACCAGTTCTCACATAGTGGTGAGGAAATGCACTCACACACACATCTGATCGGCTTCCACACAGTTTCTATTTACCTGGTTCACTCACAAGGCATTGTGCTGGGGTTATAGTGGAAGGCACTTGCCCAAGGTGCCATACAGTGGAACTGAACTCGAAATCACATGGTTGTAAAGTATGCTTCTTAACTATAGAACCATGCCTCTGAATGAAAAAGAAAAATGGAATTTAAAAAATATTGCTTAGTTCAGAGGAAGGAAGGCAGCAGCCATGATCCCCTTGTTCAGAGTTTCTGAGACTGGTGGTTGGGAAGAGGATATTATTCTCAGATCAGAGATCTAACAAGAATTCTTGCAACAGAGAGAACTCAGTTAAAGGTACCCAGGGGCCAGGTAGTGGTATTAAACTGGGTGGAAGATTTAGTCTAACTACCCAAAAACAAGAAGAGTGTCTTTGACAAGCTTCCATATAGTTTCTATTTACCAAATTTCACTCACAACTGTTTTGTTGACCCCAAACTATAATATAAGACACTTGCTCTTGCACAAAGTGTTGTGTTGTAGGTTTGAACCAGAAGCCGATTTGTTGCAAGCAAAATTCTTAAACCATACAGTCATGCCTGTACTCATAACTAATGAAAGTTGGAATACAATTGATCATAGGTCTGCTAAATCAGAGCTGACTTGGGGCTAATCCGCAATAGCATATTCAAGCAGGATAATGAAAGCATATTAGTCTGATTGGGCCTCATCTACTTACTAGACCGATAGAAGAAGTTCTATTAAGCTCTGTGGGTTAACAAATGTTTCATATAAATAAGGTGGTGAGCTTGCAAAATCATTAGCACACTAGGGAAAAATGCATAGCAGTATTTAGTCTGTCTTTATATCATCATCATCATTTAATGTCCATTTTCCATACTGACATGGGTTAGACTGTTTGTCAGGAGGTGACCAGACTCCAATTGTCTGTTGTGGTATGGTTTCTATGGTTGGATGCTCTTTCTAACGCAGGCATCTGAGTTCAAATTCCGCTGAAGTCAACTTTGCCTTTCATCCTATCAGGGCTGATATAATAAGTTGCAGTTGAGTACTAGGGTTGATGTAATCAACTTATCCCTCCCCCCAAATTGCTGGCCTTGTGCAATATTTCTTATATATATAGTATTATTATTTTTATCATATCTTATTTTATAATTTGTTCTTTTAAAATCACAATAAGATTTTATTAAAAAAAAAATCATGGTTTGCAGATATTTTCAGAATATACATATACATACATACATACATATATATATATATATATATATATATATATATATATATATTCATTCCAATGAATTCTTGTCAACTAATGTTTGCAAGCGACTGGTCTTTCAACAGACATGTCGTTTGACTAACTTGTCTTTCAGCCAGTATTCCCTTGACCAGTATGTTTTTCATTAGACATATTTTTTGATGTACGCACCTAATAATGATGAAATCACTGTAGTTGATTTACATTCCTGTCATACATCATAGATGTGAATGGAATTACTATGGAAGTTGTAATACAGGACCACTGCTACTGATTTTCAGGTGTAGACTAATGTTTGTAGAGGAAGCATATATATAATTATAGGCGTAGAAGTGGCTGTGTGGTAAGTAGCTTGCTTACCAACCACATGGTTCTATGTTCAGTTCCACTGCGTAGCACCTTGGGCAAGTGTCTTCTACTATAGCCTCAAGCCGACCAAAGCCTTGTGAGTGGATTTGGTAGACGGAAACTGAAAGAAGTTCATCGTATATATGTATATATATATATGTACATGTTTGTGTGTCTCTGTTTGTCCCCCCAACATCACTTGACAACTGATGCTGGTGTGTTTACGTCCCCATAACCTAGCAGTTCGGCAAAAGAGACCGATAGAGTAAGTACTAGGCTTACAAAGAATAAGTCCTGGGGTCGATTTGCTCGACAAAAGGTAGTGCTCTAGCATGGCCACAGTAAAATGACTGAAACAAGTAAAAGAGTAAAAGAGAGTCAACTTTGAAATATTATTGGTACATAAGTTACCAATGCTGGGATAATTGAATGGCTATACTGAGTCTGGCAATATTTGAACTTAGAACAGCTAGGGATGAAGTAAATGCATTTAGTTTTTCACTCAAGTATCTGAGTCATTTGCTGTTTTAATGATTATTCATAAAAAAATCTATTGATTAGAACCTGGCCAACTTGAATTACATTGCAGGTCACTTTAATCACAGTATACAAGCGGCTCTCAAAAAACTTTCTGACAGAATTGAAAGCATTTGTGCTATTATTACAATAATGAATGATCATTGATTCAACATGAAATATTATCGTTGCAAAAACAGTACTATCTTTCTTTTTTACTTTTCATTACAAACTTTAATATTTGATAAAATTTTTTAAATTTTTGTTTAAATAAACCCATTTCAAAAAGTATCATGCAGGCTGCAAGATAAAAGTCTGCAGGCCACAGGTTGGCCAGCTTTGGACTAGACTGTTTCTGTCAATCTCTTTCTCTCTCTTTCTCTCTCTCTCTCTCTCTCTTTGAGTTTGTTTCTTCTTTGTCAATATATACCAGTTTGTTAGCATTTTATCTTTTCCTCTCTTTATTTCTTTTGTCTTTTTCTTTTTCCCCATTGCATTTTCTTAATTTACTAGTTTCCTTTTCATTTTTGTTCTCACATTGTCTTATTTTTCCTATTTAAAAAAAAGTGTGTATGTGGGGGGCATCCAGCTGTAAAAACCATGCCAAAGACTGGAGCATGCTTCTGATTTGTCAGTTCCTGTCAAACTGTCAAATCCATGCCAGCATGGAAAATGGACATAAAATGATGATGGTGATGAATGAATGAATCTTGTCCAATTTTTATGAATGATGGTGGGAGAGCATAGATACACATTTAATTATATAAATCAATAAAACAATTTTACTGTGGTGCCACTATTTACTCCACTAAACCTGTGCAATAAACAGTGGCACCTTATCCTATTGATTCAGTCTGTTTGTCCTTTCTACCTGCTCTTTTTCGTGGGTTCTAGAATGTTCTTTTTTTAATGTCTTCAATATTTGATGGCATGTATTTTGTACTAGTACAATGGATGTTTAGTCAACCTAGACAGAATTTTCATTTAAATATTCAATCACTGAAGTATGTACACCATTCAATGTGCTGCAGCCATCAAGGGCCATTGATGTCATAATGTTACTCATTTTCAGCCAAGTGAATTGAAGCAATGTGAAATGAAGTAGCCTGCTCAAGAACACAACTTGCCACTCAATTTGGAAATGACCTTGATGATAATATCTCCAACAGACTAACTACTAGGCCATTCGTAGTAAAACTACTGTTTGTAGTAAATACAAAATATATGTACATTAAAAGTCAAAGTTATCACTTTACTGGTTGTGTGAAATATAACCCAATCTGTTGTCACCAATAGAAAATCGACACATATGACAAGAATACAATACTATCACCCTCATAAAAGTGTATTGGATTACAGATTTGCTGATAAAATATGTGTGTTGTGTGTGTGTGTGTGTGTGTAAAGGAAGCAAAGATTGTCTACTTTGGTATCCCAATAGGAAAGATCTCTGAACTCTTTCTTTAAATTAGTATCAACATCTTATTTTTTGATCACAAAATATAACTACTAAATAATCTTAGGTGCGATGTTCTGAATATAACATGTTAAAAGATCTTGATAGAAATCTTCCTGTTAATTAGAAAAAGAAAGCAAAATCAAACAATTATTGTAGTCACTCATAATAAAAAAAAAGTAAAAGGAAAAGATATAATTTCAAAAAATCAAAAGTTGATCTTTCATTGTCAATTCATATACTTAGGAGCCAGTCTGATTATGTTTTCAGAAGAATTTGGCGACTATTTCAAGTAAACCAGTGACCACATAGAAAATTCCTCATTGAGTAACCTGTAGGCTTAGTGTTCTTGTTATAGTTTAACCCAGTTCAGCACTGATTGAGCATATCTATGATCAAATGTGTTCCAGCTGAAATTTGTCCCTTATTGTATGGGCATTGTATATCTGGGACTACATTATCCAATGTGTCCTTTTTTTAAAGGAAGTATGAATGTCATAGACAAGTTGTTGCTATTTATGAACATCTATGATATTTATGTTTGTTAAGTGAATGGGCTCTGCACTTAACAGGGTACACCACTGAACAGTATCTGGGGCTAACAAGGCAATTGATTTTGCAGTTATTTCTGTTTGCATGTGTTTCTAATGGGTTTTTTTTTTTTTCTGGACTGAGTGGGCAAGACTGAGATTTTTTTTAAGATGCTGTAATATTTGTGTTCTTGGTTGTTGTAGATGTGTTTATGGTTTTTTTTTCTGCTTTTAGTATTTATGCTTCATAGTGTAGGTTGTACTTGAACCACAACCTATGGGCACCCCTACAACCACCCCAAGTCAGCCTTTCACTGACCTGAGCTATGATCAAAGTACTCCAGTTGTGGCCATCTCATTTTTTACGTGCATGGAATTCAGGACCATTTCCGATACCTTTTCTAAAACAGAGATGGTGGATGTAAATTGAAGAAGACCAGTCTCTGTTTTTAGCAAGTAGAGAGACCCGGTAGAGCAATGTTTCTCAACCATTTTTACCTATGGACCCCTATGATTCCTATTTTGCTAGGATGTACCCTCTTAGTCATTCAATGTTTAAAAAATTATTTCATATTTTTATGCACAGGAGTGGCTGTGTGATAAGTAGCTTCTTTACCAACCACATGGTTCTGGGTTCAGTCCCACTGCGTGGCACCTTGGGCAAGCGTCTTCTACTATAGCTTTGGGCCGACCAAAGCCTTGTGAGTGGATTTGGTAGATGGAAACCGAAAGAAGCCCGTCGTATATATATATGTGTGTGTGTGTGTGTGTGTGTGTTTGTCCCCCTACCATCGCTTGACAACCGATGATGGTGTGTTTACGTCCCCGTAACTTAGCGGTTCGGCAAAAAGAGACCGATAGAATAAGTACTAGGCTTATAAAGAATAAGTCCTGGGGTCAATTTTCTTGACTAAAGGCGGTGCTCCAGCATGGCCACAGTCAAATGACTGAAACAAGTAAAAGAGTATGATTAAATATTTGGAATTTAGAAAATCTTTGTAAAAGAGGAAAGTAGTAACTATACTGAAAAGTAATGTTTATTGCCACATCAATATGGCTGTTCCGTAGGAGCTGATGTTACTACCATTTTTGACCCCAGGAGGATCCTCCTCCAGTTGGTTATCGATGCAATCTGCTCCCAATATATATTGCAAGCAAGGGAGCAAACTTGTTAAAATATTTTGTGTTTTGGAGAAGTATAACCAATTTATTGCTGATAAATTTTAACAAAATCTTCTTTGGACTCTGGTTGAGAAACACTGCTGTAGAAGTTCCCTTGTTGGTTTGTATTTGAATGTTTGAATGTTCTGTGGGTGTAGCTTGTGTGTAACCTGTTATGATGCAAAGTACACTGATTTTTTTTTTTTTTTACCTTTCTCTCATTCATTGCGGCTCTCTGGAAAGATTTGGTGGTCTCTCAGAGCTGGCATCATCCATTAATGGATCAAAGAAGTCATCACACATTGTCACATGACCTGCCGGAACTTGTAGCCATACCTCCAGAAAAAAAAAAGAAAGAAAGGAAAAAAGAATCGATGAATGCACAGAAATGATTTATTGGAGGATTTGCTGACGTGTCTGAACTGAAGAGACACTGTTGATTTTTTGGGCTAAAGATAGTCGTTCCTTTTCTTTATATATATTTTTTCGTCTTAATTACTTTTTCCTTTCTCTCACACTTCCTTTTTATTTTCTTTTTCTTTATTGCTTATTGCCTTCCTTCCCTCCTCTCTCTCCCTCTACCCTCTCCGTTTCTTTCCCCTCCCCTCTCTCTGCATAAGACGGATGTGTTCACCTTTGTGCTGTCAACTGTAACACTCAGTGAACAGGTATTAGTGCTGTACATACCATTAACTCCTTTTGTAAGCTAAGGCCTATCCTCACTCACCGACCTAACATATCAATTTATAGTTAATTCGGTTCGCCACCACTAAGTCAGTTTTTCTATTTTCTGTTTATCTTTTATTGTCATCATCATCAACAACAACAACAAGGCAGTGAGCCGGCAGAATTGTTAGCACGCCGAGCAAAATGCTTAGCGGCATTTCTTCTGTCTTTATGTTCTGAGTTCAAATACCGTCGAGATCGACTTTGCCTTTCATCGTTTCGGAGTCGATAAAATAAATACCAGTTGATTACTGGGGTCGATATAATCGACTTAATACCTCCACCAAAATTGCTGTCCTTGTGCCAAAATTTGAAACCATTATTATTATTATTATCTTTAAAGCGAAGACGGTGAGCTAGTAGAATCATTAGCGCGCCGGACAAAATGTTTTGCAGCATTTCGTACGTCCTTACGTTTTGAGTTCAAATTCCACCGAGGTCTACTTTGCCTTTTATCCTCTCGGAACCGATAAAATAAGTTCTAGTTGAGCACTAGAGTCGATATAAACGACTATACCCCTTCCTACAAAATTTAAAGCCTATAATAGGTACGGCGAGTACGGGACGATACTTTCCGATTTTAAGAAATGGCCTTTATGTTGTAAGTTTAAATTCTGGTGGGTTCGTCTTCCTTAAAATCGTGTGCGGATTGATAAAATGGACACGATTTGTTCCCCCACCCTTCAATCAGTAAGTTACAAAGAAAAGAAGTTTTTCGTGACCTCTGAGATCGGTGAGAGAAATTATCCTCGAACCGGATAAATCTGGCTCTGAATGCTTGCAGTCACCTTAGACTACTTCAGAAAGAAAATGATGGTGTTAAACTGAGCAAATATTATCACAATCAGTAGTTGATGACTAGACAAAATACTTGACAATATTTAATGCTTTCATTAATCTTCTGTGTTCATATCCAGATCCGATCATCTTTATCTTTCATCTGTCTGGAAACGGTAAAATAATGATGAATTGGCAGTCTGGTGCGAAAGGTGATTTAATCGACTTTACCCCCAATCCCCAACCTTGTACTCTTGTGCTAACGTTAGAAACCATTAATATCTTATTCGCTCTGCTGACAGTTTAAGGTTCACTGCTTCTCTCGAGATATTACAACACATGATAGGATAATCATTGTTTTTAATGAAAAGCCTGCTTGTCTAATTATTTCTGTCAATGTTAAAAAAGGAATATCTGTGAGTGAAGGGAGATAACTCTTACCTTAATAACAATTAACCTACTCGATTAATGTCCTGACTTTACTCGATTCACTTTGCTCGATATAACAGGATAGATTTTCTTAAAGAAGCCCTTGCCAGGGTAAATATCATGGGGTCAGGATGATAGAAAGAGACCTAATGAACTTATTCTTTACTCCTGACCTAGAGATAGATGTCTTATATGGGACGTCTCTGTTAGCTTCTCTTATGCTCCGTCACACTTCGTTAATTCTGAAGTAGTTTACTACATTCGTAGCTCAGCGGAATAAGACACTGAATTACCACATTTTGTTAGTCAACGCATTTATCAAATTCTAACATTTGAGACGTTTGAGAAGCTTGGTCGCTGATAAAGTTTTTGTTCTGTTGATATCGCATCTCACCAAACTAAGTGATACTCACAAGAATGCTTGTTTGTTCCGGCGGCTCAGTCACGCGGTCACCTACGGTTATACCGTGTTTTAAGTTGCCTTGATGTTTTAGTGGGCAACACCTGTGTCCCCTGCAACGATACATGATTGAGGGAGTGTGCTTGCCTTTTATTTTTCATTTGTTTACTTTCTTCTCTTTTTCTTAACCAAGATACAACTACAACATACTTTTTGTACATTGCGTTAAAATTTGAATTTGTCAATGCTGGCCGTGTAGGGTACTGCGCAAAAAATTATGACAGACAAACTGTAGACAGGAACTTCGTTGTGGGCTAGCTAGGGAGCTTGGTTAATTTTTGTGTATAGTATAACTAAAGCTATAACTGGTGACTCCACAGAAGAACAACAGCTTTCGCTTCGCACATCGAAGTAAACAGAAAATCAAAGAAACATGGCAAGCGATCACACAACATTTCTGAAGCTACCACAATTCTGGCCGAAAAGGGCTGAGCTATGGTTCGCGCAGGCGGAGGCGCAATTTAATATACGCAAAATAACTTCAGATCTAACGAAATATTCATACGTTGTATGAAACCACCACAAGCCCGTTTCAACTACATCAACATTGACCTTGTCGGCCCCCTACCACCTTCACAGGGTTGCTCATACCTACTGATCTTGGTAGACCTCTACACACTTTGGCCTGAGGCTATCCCTCTCCACAGCACAGAAACACAAGAAGTCAGCCGAGCCTTCATCATAAATTGGGTTGTCCATTTCAGTGTCTTAGACTGCATCTCATCTGATCAGGGTCCACAATTCACCTCAAAGCTGTGGAATGACATGTGACCTTTTTGGAATCACAATGAAGCAAACAATAGCCCACCATCCACAGGCCAACGGTTTAGTGGAGAGATTTCACTGCCACCTGAAGGAATCCCTGACAACCAGACTTAACTGGCCCAATTGGATTGATTGACTTCCATGGGTGATGCTGGGAATCCGCACTGCCCCAAAGGAAAATCTCAACACTTCTGCAGAAATAGTGCAGGGTGCCCCTCGTACAGTGCTAGGAGAGTTCCTTCCGAACACAAAGTCAGACCTAAATGTCAAAAGGTACCTTGTGCAACTGAGAGACAGTGTCGGCCAGTTGTACCCTATTCCCATGTCAACACATGGTACACCTAGATCATCTGCACCAAATGACCTCTGCACAGCTAACTTTGTGTTCGTTCAACATGTCACAATGAAAATCCTCCAGTCACCCTACGATGGCCCATATGAAGTCATATGTCCAGGAGACAAATCATTCCAACTTCTAATCGGCGGATGACAAGACACAGTTTCTATTGATAGGTTGAAACCGGCCCATTTCGATACTGACAGCCCCATCCCAGTAGCTCAACCACCAAACAAGGATTGCCTCAGGCAAATCACACTAACCTTTGACAAGGAACAGTCACCAAGGAGTCGAGTAACTACACACATGGGCAGGGGCAGTTAAAACGCCTTCCCAGTTCCAATGACAGTCGACAGTTTTGGGCAGGGGGAGCTATATGTAGGGCACTGCCCAAGAATTTATGACAGACAAACTGTAGACAGGAACTTCGCTGCGGGCTAGCTAGGGAGCTGGTCTGCTGCGAAGTTGACTTCCAGTTAAGCAGGCTTCCACGAAGCAGGAGTTGACTGGTGGCTGTCGCCCTCATGTTTTCAACTAAATAAATATTTCACTTACACATTCTGGGTCTTTGTTAATTTTTGTGTATAGCTTAACTAAAGCTATAGCCGATTCATTACTACACAGGATGAAATGCTTGGCATCCTTTCTTTTTACATACCAAGTTCAAATTCCGATGCAGTCGACTTCGCCATTAATTCAATCGAAGTTGATAAAAGTTGAAACTGTGGTCAATGTAATTGACTAGCCTCTTCTTCAAAATTTTGGATCTTGTGTCTATAGTAGGAAGTAAAAAGATTATAGTCAGGAAATTGAAGAAAAGCATGTAACTCAGTCACGGGCAAACTGCAGCCCACGGGACTTTCTGAATGGCACACCTAACAAAAAATTACCTTGAATTTTTTAGTAGTGCAGTCAGCTTGATGATGAGCTGTGTCTCATGCAACCTGCTTCTCAAAAAAGGTTATCCATGCCGGTTGCAACATAGATTTTATGTTTGTTGTGGTGCACTTGAACATTGTACACAATAAATTCATTATAATAAAATAAATGACCCTCTTCCCTGATATCATAGGTTCCCATAAATTAGGTGTCAGTTATCGCTAGTACATTTTTGCCCTTGAACTAATGAAGGAAGAGCCTCTATGCTATTGCTTGACATGCTAGAAATAGCTACCAGATCTGCAGCAAATCATGAATTCAGTTGTCTTAAAGAAGGAAGGACACATCAGATACACTGTATCTGGAGAAGCAAAATAAAGGATTTGTTACTTCTGGGAACCGTTTTGGTCAGGACTGTCCAGGGGCTAAACAATATTAAATAGCAATTTCCATTTACTCCATAATCATAAACATCATTTTGACATCTCCTCTCTTTCTCTCTCTCTCTTCCTGTATGTGTGTGCATAAAGAATACTTAAAACATCTTGGGTTAAATAAGTGCACCCAATAATAGTAATAATAAGTTTCTAAGATAGGTACAGACAGCTGAAACTTTGGAAGTTTATTATATCAACTCCAGTAATTGATTAGTACTTTGTTTTAGCAGCCCTGGAGTGATGAAAGGCAAATTAAATCATTAATGGTTATTTTATAACTTCTGTGACTGTTTATGTGTGTGTGTGTGTGCGCGTAAAAGGATGGTGAATTGTTCAAATCATTAAAGTGTCAGACAAAATGCCTTGCAGTATTTGTTTTGACTTTTTATGTTCTGGGTCCAAATGTTTGTGTTAAGGCTGATCTGCTTTCCAACCACATGATTCCAGGTTCAGCCTCAGTGTGGCACCATGGGCAAGTGTTTTCTACTATTCATTCAGGCTGATCAAAACCTTGTGAGTGAATTTGCTAGATGGAAATTGAAAGAAACCTCATGTGTGTGTGTGTGTGTGTCCCACCACCACTGCTTGACCCACCACCACTACTTGACAATCAGTGTTGGTGTGTTTCTGTCCCCATGACTTAGTGGTATGGCAAAAAGAGGCCAATAGAATAAGCACCAGGCTTAACTAAAAATAGGTACTGAGGTTGACTCATTCAACTAAAAATTCTTCAAGGTGGTGCCCCAGCATGGCCACAGTCTAATGTCTGAAACAAGTAAAAGATAAAAGATATATATCTTCTTTTACATTGTTTTAGTCATTGGACTGTGTCTATGCTGGAGCACCATCTTTAAAGGATTTAATTGAACTTAATACTTATTTCAGGTCTTGTACTTATTCTGTTTGTCTCTTTCTGCTGGACTGCTAAGTTACAGGTAAACAAACTAACACCGATTGTCTGATTGTCAAGGCGAAGGGGGGGGGGGCAAATACACACATACACACAAAATTTCCATCAAATAAATTCCCTCACAAAGTTTATCAGTCATTTTATTCTGGGAAAGATTTCAAAAAATGTTTCCAAATATGAAATTAAACCTGTAAGGTCACACACTGTACCTCATACCATATAAGATAGTTTAAATAAGTAGTTCTCAACTGTTTTTTATCTATAGATCCCTTCGATTACTATTCTGCTCTGGTGGACCCCCTTAGCCATTCAATGTTTAAAACTTTGTTTTATAGATACTATTTCCTATTTTGTTTTCTCACACATTCCCTTGTGTAGTTTGAACCTGGCTGTTTCTTGTAAAATTTTTTCATGGACACCTGAAATATTATTGTGGATCCTCAATTTACTATTTTGCTTACCCCCAAAAAATCTTATATGGACCCCAGTTGAGAAGTACTATTTAAATAATCAATATCTATAGCCAGTATAATGAGGTTGCCTATTGCTGGCTCTGTTGTAATTTTCAGTCATAAATTATTTAAAGATAGACAGGAATTGTATTGAAATATATTTGTATTAAGTAATTTGGTAATCTACGATTGAATAGTAAAGCGGTAACTACTTAATAATTTTCTATAATTTAAATGATTAATATTTATAACTAGAATATATACATACATTTGTTTAAATTTTTAAAAACTTTTTTAGGCATAAATTATACCAAAATATTTTCATGTAGCATTCTGTATATCATACTTAACAGAGATATACTGTTGAAAGCCAGGCAACTTCAGTGTACAGCCTGACGAGCCTTCATGCCGGTGGCACGTAAAAGCACTCACTACACTCTCGTTGGCGTTAGGAAGGGCATCCAGCTGTAGAAACTCTGCCAAATCAGATTGGAGCCTGATATAGCCATTTGGTTCGCCAGTCCTCAGTCAAATCATCTAACCCATGCTAGCATGGAAAGCGGACATTAAACGATGATGATGATGATGATGTAAAGGGTAAAGACTTTCTTTGGTCATGAATGACTATGGGATTGCACCGAGAAAGTTACCCTCCAAGGCACAAGTCCGGGCAAGGTTGTTTATGGAAGACCAGCAGTTGCCCATGCATACCAGCCTCCCCTCTCCACACCACCAATGTTTTCCAAGGGAAAGGCAAAGGCTGATACAGCTTGGCATTAGTGACATAACAACTCATTTCTACAGCTGAGTGAACTCAAGCAACATGACTAAGGTGTCTTACTCCAGGAATTGAACTCACTACCTCATGATTGTGAGCTTGATGCTCTAACCACTGAGCCATGTGCCTTCATGTATAGATGTGTAGTATTAAAAATCACATAAATATGTGAGGAGCAGGTAAAAAGTGTCCAGCAGTCGTGGTGGAATTGTTAAATACATTTTTCTGCTTCTTTGAGCATCATCCTTTGCAAACATCCTCTAGTAATTGCATATTAAGACAAATTTAGCCTCTACTGATATAGAAAAATATGTGGTTTAAGTCTTTAACATTCAGATTGCACTATCAAATTAAATACTTATACAATCACATTGTTTCCTGCTAATTATGCATTATCTTGCAGCTTCAAGATTTTGATGATGTGATCATTTATATTTAGAAATGACATTGTAGGGTGAGTGTGAGAGGCCAGATCTGTCCACTTTGAACCGAAAACTGGTAAAATATTTGGGCCAGATATGGCTGGTTTAAATGCTAAAGGGTTAAAATGTACTACAAGTAATAAAATAAGATAAATAAATTTTGGAAACTACTGGCTGAAGAGAAGACATGTGAATGTAATAGTCTTTTTAACTTAAAATTGAAAGTGAATTATTGTCATTAATGTTGCTGTTATTAAGCTCTAGACCAACCTTGATCCAGTAGACATTTGATCAAAGATATTCCAACCTGTTAGGTATTTATTCTTATGAAATAATGTTAGGAAGCAAAGTAAATGTTATGGAAATGTAACTGCTAATTATTCATACTGAATGAGAAGGTTATTTGAATTGAGATGTTCCAGGTCTATGAATAGAAGTGGCAGTAAAAATAAATAAAATAAAATTGAAATATATAAAAAAAATTAGGTTGCCATTGTGACTAGTGATGTATAAATAGTTACCTGGGGTGTGTTTGTCAGTGCATGGAAGGGGAAAATATCAGACAGCAATCTAATCTGACAAGTAACCTGTAATTTATGACAACAGGTGTGCTGGACCTCATGTAAAAAAGGTTTTATATATTTATCTTTTACAAGTTTCAGTCATTAGATTGTGGCCATGCTGGGGTACTGCCTTGAGGAATTTTTAGTAAAATGAATCGAACCCAGTACTTTTTAAAAACCAATATTTCTATCAGTCTCTTTTGCTGAACCACAAAGTTACAGGAACATAAACACACCAGCATCTGTTATCAAGCAGTGGTGGATTCACACACACACACACACACACACACACACACACACACACACATGATGGGCTTCTTTCAGTTTCTGCCTATCAAATCTATTCACAAAAGCTTTGATTGGCCTGAGGTTTATCATGGAAGATACTTGCCCAAGGTGCCATGCAGTCAAACTGAACCCCAAACCATGTGATTGGGAAGCAAGCTTCTTAACTGTTTTTCATTAAAGGATTTTTCTGTCCCACTTCTTACTCATCCTGTTTTTTATATCTTGTTCCTTGTTTGAGATAGAGAATTAAAATATTCATGCTAGGATGCTGTCACAAATAGAAACAACAGACACATAACCTTTAATAGCTCATTGCAGTAGATTAACAACCAGAGAAGAACAATGTGTGTGTGTGTGTATACATACATACATATGTATGTATCATTGTGATGATAGTTCTCTCAAATTTGACAAGTATTATATAAATTAATAAAAATAAAAGGATAGAAAGCAGGTGTGGATTGCTAATCTATGGTTTCTTTTGTGGCTGAAAAGACAGTCTGGCCTCTGTCCTTTGACCTGTTCAGCATGGGATTCCCCATCAGGAGTATGTCGCATAGCAGCTCTTAAGGTTATTGAGGAACACAAACTGCCACACTACAATGAGGACTGGACTTTGTGGTGGGTGGATCTGATAATTGATACATATGCAAGATCTGATCAATAAGTATCCGGACTGTTGCCATAGTAATGAGGCTAAAGCATGCAGAGTGAAGCCACTCAGCAAAAATTGACCTTAAACTCTGCTGTGCATGCACACTAAGTTTTAACGTTCTAGCTCACTTCCACTGTTTACAGCAGTGCTTGGAAGGTAGGTGTGTAGCATGTGATCGTCGCATTGACCATGACAGAGAAAGTTGTCATGACGATACCTGCTCAGTGGCCTATGCAAAGTTGCAGAAAGTGTATGGAGAAGAGTGTATGAGCTGCACACATGTGTAAGAGTGGTTCAGACGTTTCCGAGATGGCTGAAATAATGTCAATATCGATGAACATTCTGGGAGAACCACAAACAGCAGAACTGGGAAAAATGTCACAGAAGTGCATGCAGCTGTGAGGAGGAATCATTGAATCACCATATGTGAGTTATCAGAGGATGTGCAAATTTGTTATAGTTCAGTTCAGTCAATTATCACTGAAGATTTGGGTATGAGATGTGTGTCTGCCAAGTTTGTGCCAAAACTGCTTTCAGTTGACCAAAAGGATACTCAGGTTTCAAGTTGCACAAGATCTTGATTGTGTTGAGAATGATGAAAACTTTTTGAAAACTTTGTACTCAACTGGTACATATCAGTCTCACAGTGATGAAAAACAAAATTGCCTTTGGTGAGATTTTGATCTCAGAATATGAAGACATGCAATCAAATACAGTAACACATTCTTTTTTTTCTATCACTCTACCGATTCTACTAAACAAACTTTCTATATTTATTGTAGTAAAAGTTTGGTAAATTCAATATATTTATAAGTAGAGAAATATACTTCATTATTTAAAAAAATCTATTGTTTTAAATGGACAAATATCTTACATTAAACCCTTGGAATGTATTTGGATTTATTTTCATTTATTATTTTATTTAAGGGATTCCTGTAGATTTTGATTTGCAAATCAAAATACGTGTCCCTAAAGAGGATTATAATAAGGAAACAGTTAGGAGGATATTGAAGTCGGAAGTCACTTAATCTCTACTTATCCTCTTATTTTATAAAGTCCATTAAATCTATTCATAATTCCTTATTTGATAGGTTATGAAGGATTAATTAGTTTAAATTATGTGTTATGAATCCTATAAAAAAGGGATGTTTGTACTAAAACAGCTCATTTCGAAAGCTGCTGTTTTGTGTTTCATGTGAACATACTTGCAGGTAGGGTAGCTTTCATGTTTTTGTGTGTTGACAATTACTGCCGTTTACCTCTTTTTTATGATCTGTCTGTCTCTCTTGCTCTGTCTTTCTGTCTGTCTCTCTCTCTCTCTCTCTTTCTATATATATATATATATGTATGTATGTATGGTTTCTCCTTAGTCATCACATGCCTTGAGGTTCCTTGCTTAAAATGTTTGCCTGCAATGTGCAGATCTGAGGGAATGTTTCTGGGGTTTTTTTCTGTAGAAGACTAGCTGTTGCCTATGCACACAGGTCTCTCCTTCTCCATGCCACTAATCATGTCCAAGGGCAAGACAAGGCTTGAATTTTTTGTGACATGACAACGTAACTTGCAAAACTAAAGTACTCCTATCTAGGGGTGTGTGTTTGTGTGTGTGTGTATACACACAAACGCACACACATACATATATCCCTTTATTTAAGATTAATGATGTTTCTCACTCACAGTGTCTGATAAGAAAAAAAATGCTTTTTTTTTTACCTTAGGAGACCCAAGGGTTGTTAAGGAAGACATAGAGAGATTCAACAGGTATTATTATAAACCCGGCAACCCAGTCTTTAGTGACACAATAGTCCTAATATAGAATAAGCTATATCTAATTAACCTTGCTGAATAAATATTCTGATTTGTTTTCTTCTTCACATTATTTCCATATCGTTTACTATCATCTGATGTTTAATATTATCCAGATGCTGGTAGTTAAATTGCAAGGACCTCATTATTCTTGTACAATGTGTTCTAACCACATGCCTAAAAAAGCATGCATAACTCTGCTTGTCTATGTCTTTGTTACAAAACCAATTTTATATTCCTCTTTTGTGGTGCTCAGTTAACATAAGATATTCTATATGATGCAAATGTACAAATTAGCATAAAATTAAACCATTTTAGTTAGCATATTATTATTATTATTATAATTATTGAGTGAGAGAGCACTGCATGCCATCAAAGTGACACTGAGGTACAAATATGCGAAGCCTAATATACCCATCATGATTACACTTCTGATAAGGGTACAACAGGCACATGCATCACAACCATATGTGTGTGACATTATGACCTTATACCAAGATAGACAGCTCAAGACCTTGCAGGTGGGGCCCAGTTAGTATTTTCTTCAGGTTGAGTAGCCCATCCCGCTCAAAAGATCCCTGAGTAAGGTTTGTTTAAGAATGATGAATGAAACAACCATGTTTCCAGAGGTGAAATATTCAAACCCCAAAGAATTCCACATGACTCTGATGCTCCCCCACTACTCCTGCTCATGATCAGAAATGCATATATTGTCAGCCTCTAAAGGACATGCTCAACTGCTTAAGATCAAGTAACTGACAATCAGAATATTTATTGTTATAATTATTATTATTATTATTATTATTATTATTATTAAGGTGACAAGCTGGCAGAATCGTTGGCACGCCAGGTAAAATGCTTAGTTGTATTTTGTTTGTCACTACGTTCTGAGTTCAAATTCCACCAAGGTTGATTTTGCCTTTCATCCTTTCGGGGTGAATTAAATAAGTACCAGTTGCGCACTGGGGTTGATGTAATTAACTTAATCCCTTTACCCCAAATTTCAGGCCTTATGCCTACAGTAGAAAGGATTATTATTGAGTGAGAGAGTAGTGCATGCTATCAAAGTGACACGAGTAGAATATGCGAAGCCCAGTATACCCATCATGACTACCTGTCTGATAAAGTTTTACCAAGCACATGCATCACAACCATGTGTGTGCAACATGGTGATCTCATATCAAGATAAGCAGTGCATGACCTTGCAGGTGGAGCCCAGTTAGAATTTTCTTCAGGATGAGTAGCCCATCTCTAATCTTTTGCAGGTGATATTCCTAGGAGATCTTGTATGTATTCATGTTCAAATGCATTACAAAATGCTTGCTGTAGATCTGAATTCAAGCTCTGCATGCTGGTACTAAAATAAACTATTTGGTTATTTTTTTCATTTACAATATTTAACTCTTAAATGGCAGGAAAAACTTGCATGAATGCATGTACCAAATGGGCAACAAAACAAAAAATATAGAAATGATATTTTAACTCTTTTAGGTTATAAAAATAAAGACAAATAGGCAATAAAATCATTTGAGTATTAATTCATTTGAGATTCTCACATTGTTGTTGAATGTACAAATGGAGAAAAGAAATATTGGTTAACTTTTTTCCACCCAGAGCTAGTTGAAGCATCACTTTCTTCTGTGCTATCCAGAGTATCATTATTATCATCTGATGATAATGATGGAAAGTCACAAAAGTCTCCTTCATTGGTGTGTAAATATTCCATTTGCTATTTGATTTCTCCTTTCAATAAGGGCCACGCATGTTTAGGTGCATTTGATGAAGTAGACACATGGGCATCGATTGACAACCGGTGTATCCACGTAAAATGTTTGAAACATCAGTTGCTAATGTCTACTGTTCTCTAGTAAAATACCATTTGATGATGTCTGCTGTTTGAGGGTTAATTAGCTAAGTAATATTAGGACATGTTAGTTAATTTTGATTTAAAAAAAGAAATTAACCAGGAAACAATACAATCTATGTAGTTATCATACAATGATAAAAGACAAGAGGATATAAAACAGATTTAGTAACTTTCTCCTAATAATCACTATAATCATTTCCTTATTATAATCCCCTTAAAATTGAGAATATTAACTATTCAGTTCTAAAATTTTAACAAAATCCCAATGAAGTTGAGGCAGGGATTTTGATAAGTACTCTGAGTACATTCCAGTAAAATGTTTTAGGTCAGAGTAGATATTTTAACTAAAGTTTATTTCTAGATATCTTTTTTTATTTCCCCTCTCTCTTTATATTTAATATTTGATAAAATTAGAATATTTTCATAATTAAAACTGGAGATGAAAAATAGGATTAAATTAACCTAATCTTGCGGTTATATGCATATTTCACTATCTAAGTAAATATAGATAAAAATCTTTCATCTGCAAGGATGAGATTAACAATTTACAAAAATTTATAATCTTGTTAACCATTTATAATCTTGTTAACCATTTATAATCTTGTTAATCTCAGACATGTAGACATAGAAATATGCAGAAACAATTATTTTCTGCTTCACATGTAAATAAAAATTCAATATAGGCATTTTTAAAACTGAGATCCAAATAAAAATCACTAATAATTTCTGTAAAACAATCTTTTAATTGGAAGGATCATTATGCTAACGCACATGCACTGTTTCAGTTTCCTTTCTTTATTGTAATTCGTCAACCAACTACCTAATTGATCGTTTGATTAATCATTTAGTTAATCAATCAATCAATCAGGTTTGTTTGCTAAAATCTGAAGCTGACCTGGAGTAGAGAGGGTATGTCATTGAAGAGGTCATGAAAGGTGACAAAAACTCTTTGACAAATGTAACTGAATGATTGATTGATGAAATGATTAGTCAAACAATTGATTAGTTAGTTTAATAGCTAACCAATTGACGAATAATAATAAAGAAGTGGAATCAAACAAATGTGTGTGTTAATTATAAGCATAATTTAAGGTGGCAAACTGGCAGAATCATTTGCACTCTGAGCAAAATATTTAGCAGCATTTTGTCCATCTTTATGTTCTGAGTTCAAATTCCACTGAGGTCAACCTTGCCTTTCATTCTTTTGGGGGTCAATAAAATAAGTACCAGTTGAGCACTGGGGTTGATATAGTCAACATACCTGCTCTCCCAAACCTGCTGGCCTTGTGCCAAAATTTGAAACTATTATTAGCATAATGACCCTCTTGAGACGCAACAAAATCTGTTCCAATACATGAGATCACATCAAGAATTTTGCAAACCAAATAGAAAAATGAAAATGTTTTTCTCTAATTGAATTTTGATATCCATTTGAATATCAATTCCTAATTTACATACTCCTGTGAAATTTTGTTATATTAGAGTATCTCCATTTCACAAATTTAGAATCTAAAATTGAATATTTTAAGTCATGAATTAACTGCATATAAATAGATACAATATATAAATAAATAAATGAATAAACTGAACAAAAATTGATGAATATTTTTATAACATTTTTTGTATGACATAAGTCTTCAGAAAACTTCAAAGATCAATTAAATGTAGTCATCGTTGTCATCATCATCATTTAACATCTGTTTTCTATGTTGGCATGGGTTGGAAAGTTTGACTGGGTCCAGTGAGTAGTGGGGCTGTGCTGAAGTCCATTATCTGCTTTGGCATGATCTCTACAGCTGGATGTGATTCTTAATGCCAACTGCTTTACAGTGTGTACTGGGTGTTTTTGTTTTTTTTCATGCCATCAGCACAAGTGAAGTTGCTAAGTAATTTGCAAGACAGAAAAGGAACAGAGGGTGAAAAAAAAAGAAAAACATTTTGCTACTAAGTTGAGTATTTGAGAGAGAGGTTTTGAAAGGCTATAGTATGACTGAGGGGACAGGTACATGTGACTTGCTGTTGCAGAGATCTATTGCTATCCCATGTTATATAGGGGTGGGAAGGAGATAAAAGAAGGTAGTGATGGAGTGCCAAAGCAAATTGTCAAAGTACAAGAAGATGAGCAGAAGAGAGAGTACAGACAAGTGGGTCATGTCAAAGGTTTTTATAAACTTGCTCCTGGTTACAATGTAATATTAGTTTCAAATTTTGGCATGAGACCAGCAAGTTCAGGGGAGGGGGTTAGTTGATTACATTGACCCCAATGCTCAACTGACACTTATTTTTCAACCTTGAAAGGATGAAAGGTAAAGTTGACCTCGGCAGAATTTGAATTCAGAATTCCAGTGCCCCCTGACTGGCTCCTGTGCCAGTGACACATAAAGAGCACTATCCGAATGTGATCGGTGCCAGGACCGCCTGACTGGCTCCTGTGCCAGTGGCACGTAAAAAGCATCCACTGCACTCTTGGAGTGGTTGGCCTTAGGAAGGGTGTCCAGTTGTAGAAACATTACCAGATCAGACCGGAGCCTGACGCAGCCACTGGCTCTCCAGACCTCAGTCAAACCATCCAACCCATGCCAGCAAGGAAAATAGACGTTAAATGATGATGAGGATGATGAATGTAGCAATGGCCGAAATACCATTCAGCATTTTGCCTGGCATGATAATGATTCTGCCTTTGGTTACAAAGTAATATTAGGAGATATAGATGTGAAGCAAAATGTCTTAGCTGTGTGGTTTAAAGATTGGATTCACAATCATGTGATTCCAGGCTTAATCCAACAACATACCACCTTGGGCCAGTGTCTTCTACCATAGTTTCCAGTTGACTAATAGTTAGTGTTAAGTGATTTAACATATGGAGCAGTTAAAAGTTTAAAATGAACTAAAAATAAACTTGTGAAGAAAAATATTTTTAATTAGCCATTGACAAATATTTTCATTTTTCTGGTAAGTGTGGAAGACAACCCTGAACATGTTTTAATGTTACTCTGGTCTCCAATAGCAGCAACGACAACAGTGCTGTTTACATTGTTGACATACTTCCAGTTTGCTATCTGTTGGTCTAACTGTGTATTTTTGAATTAAAGAGATTATAATAATAAACTGATTATGTTGACACTTGGCCTTAATTTGTATTTATCTATTTTGCTAAATTTAGTCTAGTGGCTCTATAATCTTTGAGATGCCAGCTTATCTAGGATTTCCTAAACTAAATATTTCTTTAAGAATGCTTTCATGTATGGTACTTCATATATATTTCTATATTTGTAATATATAGTAATATATATTACTATATATATTACTATATATGACTATATGTCATATATATTACATATTACTGTAGATATTCTATACACACAAGACTATGTACCTGTAATTTGAAGGACCAGGCTTGTCATACACTCTACCTCACTAATTTTGCCTGAGGATTACTTTAATAAAATAATTCTTTCTTCTTCCTCTTCACACTCTCTGTCTGTCTGTCTCTCTCTCTATGTATATATACACACGTGCGCACGTGCGCACACACACACACACACACACACACACACACACACACACACACACACACACACACACACACACACACACAAATTATGAAAATAAAAGAATGGTAAATGTAATTTCTTAGAATACATTATATGGAATAACCTTACATTATGGAGTGGAGTGTAAAATTTCCTAAAATTCAAACCACCTCATGGTTCCAGCAGACAAAATGGAAAAAGCATTGCCCTGCAGGATGGCAAGGCAGATGCGCTGGAACATCCACTCTGACTCACATAAGTTTGCACTTGCAGATAGATTACATTAGCCCTTGAGCATTTAAACTGGCCATATCTGTTCCGAATATATATCAAGGAAGGAGCATAGCTAAAATAAAGTATTTAAATGAAAAGATGGTAAAATCCAGAATCTAAGGGAACTGGTGCTGGTTTGTGTTAGCAATAATTAGTTCACAAAAGAGTTTGTAGGAGAGTTCATTAAGTTTAATTGATACAAGAAATAAGGAAAGTAAAATTTTAGAGTTTTTCTCTTCATCTGAAAGTGAAGAAGTGAGAGAAAGTGTTGTAGCTTTAGTTATAATATACCAAAAAATGTAATGAACATGTGTTTGCTGTATATGTCTCATTTGATGTTGTTTAACTCCAGGTTAAGTTTGATCTCAATGACCCGTGGTTAAAATTAATCATAGCTTTAACCAGAGCCCTGTTTTCTCAGACACAGAATTTCAAAAACCATGTTACACAAATGTATCTTTACGTTTCTGTAATATGGCAGAATGTAAATAAAGGGAGTTTTGGCTATTGTTCTTAGCATACTAAGTGACCACATAGTTTCATTCATTTTTAATTTACACCTATTTTTGTACTTAAAATGTTCTAATCCTGAATTCATTAATTATTCAAATAGTCATTCATCATGCTTATTGTGTTAGTGGCAGATGATCTTCTGATTAGATCAAGGGAACTATGTTTCATTGGGTCTTTTATTCAATTGACTTACTATCAGTCGGAACTGACAGAAGTGTCACTGTTTTATAGTAACTGGGCAGGATTTGGACGCATAATAGATAAAATGGACTTTTGTTGTATTTTGGAATGGTTAAAAGAAAATCATTTGAATCATAGAATAAATGATATATGCAATTTCTATGTTCTGTTATAGTTTCATTAAGATTTTTCTAAATTTTGATTTGGATCCAGATTAAAAAGAAAATTTTAAAAGTGTTAAAAGAAAATGGGACTTATAAACTAATATTTTTCTAGTTTAAAAGATCTGAAGAATTTTATATTTAAAAAAAATTAATAAATTAAAGTTTCAAGAATTTGAATTAAGGTTTCAGAAATTATTTTCTGAAATATCAACTTAGAAAGGATAATTATTATCTCAGTAGCCCAGGTTGTCTATCTCTGAAGAATGACTGCAAGCATTCCATTGTGTATTAACCATTTAGTATTTAAACTGGCCATCATATCTGGCCAGAATATTCTTCATATTTTATGTTAAAACCAGCCAAATCTGGCCTCTTACACATGCCCTACAATATCATTCTAAAAATAAACAATCACACCATTGAAATCTCGAAACTATGAGACAATGCAGGATTAATTCAAAGCAATATGAATAAATAAACATTA
Organism: Octopus bimaculoides; assembly: GCF_046866305.1. NCBI lineage: Eukaryota > Metazoa > Mollusca > Cephalopoda > Octopoda > Octopodidae > Octopus > Octopus bimaculoides. The sequence goes on along the minus strand of NC_142934.1, from coordinate 73,787,648 downwards.
CATTTGACAATAATCTGAATGTTAAAGGGTTAAAATACCAGTTCATAGGAGCTAAGTTTAAATTTGCTGTAAGCACTTCCTTGAGTATTTAGGAAGTGCCTCTTAATTCTACTAACCTCACTGCACCTTTCTGTCTGCTACATTCTTACAACAGACTGGTGTCCTATCCTAGGAGTGATTTATCTTTCATCTGCTTAAAGTCATGAAACTAAAGATAAGCACTTTCAACCCTTCAGGGTTTATAAGATATTTGCATTACACAATGGTGCAGAATGGTTGTGTGGTTAAGAAGTTTGTTTCCAAACCATGTGGCCACAACAATTTGGGCAAGTGTCTCCAACTGAAGCCCCAAACTGATCAAAACCTTGTGAGTTGATGTGGTACAGAGAAACTGAAAGAAGGGTATGTATGTATACATGTGTGTATGTGTGTGTGTGCCTTTCTGTTTATGTGTACCTTTGTCTTGCTATCATGGTTGTAAATGAGCATCACTGTCATACAAGCAGTGTTTGTTTCCAGTCTTCCATAAAAAACAAGTCTGGTTTTGGGGGAATATTACCTTGCTTAGAAACAAGTGAAGGTTGGCAACAGGAAAGGTTATCCAGCTGTAGAAAACCTGCCACAACAAATTCCATCTGGCCTATGCAAGTATGGAAAAGCAGATGTTAGTCCAGCACACGCCATCTTGGAGCATGGGCAACTGAATGATGATGATGATGGAAGGAAGCTCTACATTATCATATAACTTGCTAAAAACAGCAGCTAAATTTAAATTCTCCCTCAAACCAAACTGTGATCTTAGAACAAAAAAAGTCAAAAAGGTCCCATTGGATAATGTGGTCAACGGATATACCTGACATGAGTTGACAGTACTACAAGTAAGTGAGAAAGTGCCAGGAGATGCATGGAGAAGAGAAAAACCAAAGAAGACATGAGCAGAAATAAAGAGAGCTGAGAACAGGATGCTGAGCCCCAGGAAGCAGATGACAAAGTAATGCAATAAGTTGTGGGGTGAAGGTGCATGGCTCAGTGATTAGATCATTGGGCTCACAGTCATGAGGTAGTGAGTTTGATTCCTGGACCAGACTTTGTGTTGTGTTCTTGAGCAAGACACTTTATTTTATGTTGTTCCAGTTCACTAAGCTGTAGAAATGAGTTGTGACACTACTGGTGCCAAGCTGTATCGGCCTTTGCCTTTCCCTTGGTGGTGTGGAGGTGGGTGATTGCTGGTCTTCCATAAACAATCTTGCCTGGACTTGTGCCTCAGGGTAGCTTTCTAGGTGCAATCCCATGGTTATTCATGACCAAAAGGGGTCTTTACCCTAAGCTGTGAGATGCTGTGTTGGAGAGGTCTCGTCCAATCCCTGCACACATAGAATAAATAGATATACAAAATGATGATAATGATAATGATGGCTACCATCTTTTACAGAATTCCATAAAAAATTTTCTGTGCTTAGGAAACAAAACAAGATGGTCAGGGCTAGAAAACCTCTGACTATTGGTGGTCTGTTCTGTCAGGACTGACCTAGGGTTAAACAGTAGCTACATAGCATTCCTCTTGCTGGTTTGTCTGGATTTTTAATTGATGATACCTGTGGTGTTTGTAATTTTAACTCACCTGTCCAAAACAAGACTGTCATGTCTGCAGTAGAATCATCAACAGACACCACATTACTTGTCTAGATTTACTGTACTTAAAAGATTACTATTTAGGAGATATCTGTATATAATTAACCAGTTCATCAATGATAGTTTGTTACATAGTCTTAGTGTGGCTGGCCTAAATAATGGATGTCTAGGTTGAATAATTTGGCTACACAAATACTAGAAATAAACCGAGCTATATTTAGACAGGGTTTTATTTTATCGTTGTCATTATCATTCCTTTATTCTTTTGCTGGTTACAGTTGTTGGACTACAGCCATGCTGTGGCACTTTCCATGGGATTTTAGTTGACCACATTAAATCCCAGTACTTATTTCAGTTTGATACTTATCTTAGCAATCTTTCTGCTATCATATGACTAAATTACTGTTTATATAATGAGATGCAGCATAATCAGTTTACACCAGTATACACAAATCCTGACTCAGAAACACACACATACATTTATATTCGAGGACACTAATGTTAAACTCAAACTATGTTTGAATTTAATGTTTTTCTTGAAGATTTTTCATCATCATCTGCATTTAACAGTTGTTTTCCATGCTGGCATGGGTTGGACAGTTTGAAAGGAGCTGGCTAGCCAGGGAGCTGTCCAGACTCCAATTGTCTGTTGTGGCATGGTTTCTACAGCTGGATGCCCTTCCTAATGCCAACCACTTTACAGAGTGTGCTGGGTGCTTTTCAACCCTTAAGTGTTTAAACCGGCCATATCTGGCTAAAATATTATACCTGTTTTGTATTCAAACTGGCTAGATCTGGCCTCAGATTTTCTTTGCAATGTTATTTTTAAAATAGACATCCACATCATCAATATCTCAAAGCTATAAGATAATGTGTGCTTAATTCAAAACAATGTAAATAAATAAACATTACACTTGACAGAATAATCTGAATGCTAAAGGGTTGAGTACCGCCAGCACAGGTGCATATATGCAGCATCGGTACAAGTACATTTTACATGGTACTGGCACCTATAAAGGTCATGCCTGTATGTATGGATGACCGTGATTTTACTAAGCAATGTATGGATAACCACAGTTTTACTTTTCATATTTATTAATAAATTTACTTTCAAATAATAATGTTTCTAAGTCCAGTAATGTTTCAAAACCATTTTGGTCTCATCTTTTGACTAAAGAGATGATAATGGTGTTTTGTTGCTGTGTTTTGTAATAGGTAGCAAGGGATCATGGGAATAATTTTGTAACTAATAAAATCATTTCCAGATTTAAAATTATATATAGCTCTTGGCCATCTTCATAGTTTATGCCCACACATGGAGGACTTCCGCACAGTTTCTGTTGACCAAATTCTTCTCAAAAACATTAATCAATCCTGTGTTGTACAGTGGATTCAGTTTCACTGTGTGGCCCAGGATACCATGGAGTGAAATTGAACCTGAAACCACATGGTTGTGAACTGAATTTCTTCACTACATAGCTATGTCTGTGATTATCATTTTTATTATTATTATTATTATGTTTATTTTTATCTATTTATTGGCTATGTGGTTAGCCAAAGATACTTCTTACTGCCTGAGCTAATTATTTTACTAATGAACTGCCAATTAATTACTTTCTAATTCAAGAAACATTTAAGCACAGTTTTAACAATGCAAATTGACTTTACTTTTTGTGCACTAATTTCTGCACACCATCATCAGTATCATCGTCATCATCACCACTACATCATCAACATCATAACAAGTGATGTTTGCTTTCCATGCTGTCATGTATTGGACATGTTGTAGTAGTACCACTCAGTACTTACCCTGACTGATACTACTACACAGTAGACAGATCAAATGGCCATGTCTTGGATGTACATTACATTTTGGCAAGGTTATTATAGATGAGTGCCCTTCGTGACACCAACCACTTAGAAGCATGTACTAACCAGATATATTTAACCATGATATTGACAATAGTGAAGCCATCTTGTATTCCACAAGAATAAAAAGTCCTCACTGCTCTGTGTTGTCACCGTGCAGTAAAGGAAACATGGTCAAGAGGGTGAAAAGAAATAGAGGGATGGTGTCAGAAGAAGTAGGCCAAGAGGGTGAAAGTTGACCTAGATAGCATTTGAACTTGAAGTACAGAGAACTGGAACAAATTTCACAAGGTTAACTATCTCACACTCTTAACAACTCAACCAGTTCGCTGTCATTTATGAAATAGAACTAATTAATAGATAAAAGTATTTTAGACATTGATGTGTTTTAGGGACATCAATAATTTCCCATTGTTACAAAGTGACACTCAGTTTGAATGATGAGTCTTCTCGTTAGTCTTATTTTAAGCTGTATGTATTATAATTAGAGAGCAAATTAACATTGAAATAATGTAGTACCTATTATACAGGTTTTGTTTTCTGATGTTTAATAATAATGTTTTCACTTTGCTTTCCTGGGGTTACTGTTTACATCAGTGGTTCTCAACCAGGGTCTATATGGCCCTTGGCGGGGTCCATATAAGATTTTGTTAAAATTTATGAACAATAAATTGGTCATACATCTACAATACACAAAATATTTTAACAATTTTATTATACAATTTCTAATAATATTTAATTATAAAAATATAATAGGATAATTTTTAACGTGGGGATCCAGTAAAATAGGAATCAAAGGGGTCCATAGGCAAAAAAATGGTTGAGAACTACTGATTTAAAGCTTTATTTCCAATTCATTATTATTATTATTATTATTATTATTATTATTATTATTATTATTATTAAGGTGGTGAACTGGCAGAATTATTAGCATGCTGGATGAAATGTTTTGTGATACTTCTTTCATTGCTATGTTCTGAGTTCAAATTCTGCCGAGATTGACTTTGTCTTTCATCCTTTTGGTGTCGATAAAAAGGGCACCAGGGAAACACTGGGATCGATGTAATCAACTAGTACCCTCCCTGAAATTTTCAGGCCTTGTACCTTTAGTAGAAAGGATTATTATTATTATTATTATTATTTAAGTTATTGTCTTTAAGTGCTGGGTAAAATACCTTGAGGTATTTTGTTAAGGCTCTTTTCGTTCTGACTTTTAATATGAGTTCAGCTTTGCCTTTCATCCTTTCAGAGTCAATAAAATAAAGTCCCCTAACTGAACTCAATATAATCAACTGATTCCCTCTCCCTAAATTTCTGGCCTGTGCAGGTGCCATGTAAAAAGCACCCAGTACATTCTGTAAAGTGGTTGGCATTAGGAAGGGCATCCAGCTGTAGAAACCCTGCCCAAACAGACAAATAGAGCTTGGTATGGCTCCTGGCTTTACCAGCACCTGCCAAGCCATCCAACCCATGCCAGCATGGTAAATGAATGTTAAATGATGTAGCTATGCAAGAAATTATTATCATCATTGATTTTTTTTTTGTAACATTGTATTGATTGAAATGGTAATATGGTATTTAGGTTTTGATCTTTAATGTCCTGGATTCAATCCTGCTGGGTTTAACTTCATATTTATTCACTCCAAAATTGATAAAAGAAAATATCCACCATTCATTGATGTCAGTTTAGTTGCCTGTATTGTTCTCTTACAAATTGGCTGTCTTGGACTATAGTTGATTACATAGTTTGGTCACATAACCAGAAGAGGCATTTCTTGCTCACATTGCAGATTTAGCTTAACTTAGAATGTCCACCTAGGAAGATGCTGAAATGTTTGAGAAATTAAGGAAAAATATCAGAGAGGAGCACTCATTGTCATCTTAAAGTATGTGAACACTGGGCAGTTACTTAGAAGTCCCATGTATTTAGGAAGCCTATTGCTGATCTATGCATGCTGGGGTTGCATACTCAGGTAGCCCCAGTGCATTGCTTTACCTGGTGGTAGTGGTGGTGGTAGTGGTATGGGGGGTGTACAATGCTGCTAAAATGGCCCAGCCACAAGCCCTTGATTTTATCTGGTCATGATTGTTTGCTTTGTAAGCAGAAATATTTACTTGATGAAGTCAGAAAAAGAAACCATACATGTTGATGCCAGT